>NC_080546.1:78553756-78561256 GCF_028640845.1 Ahaetulla prasina | reverse complement strand
AAAGGAAAAAGAGAAAAAGAGAAAAGGAGAAAAAAGAGAAAAAATAGAAAAAAGAAAAAAAGAAAAAAAGAAAAAGAAAGAAAAAGAAAAAGAAAAAGGAAAAAATAAAAAAATAAAAAATAAAAATTAAAAAATACCTTCATCAAGGTTGAACATTTACCAAAAAAATGACGGTGCTCCAGCTCTCCCCATGGGTAATTCTGATTGTTTCTCAGGGGACTGGAGAGTGGCTGTTAGATTGAGTGTAAGGGGGAAGTCCCCCTTGAATAGAATAGAATACAATAGAATTTATTAGACAAGTGTCATTGGACACACAAGGAATTTGTTTGGGTGTATATGTTCTCAGTGTGCATAAAAGAAAAAAAAGAAAAAAAGGAAAAAGAGGAAAAAAGAAAAAAGAAAAATAGAAAAAAAGAAAAAAAGAAAAAAAGGAAAAAAGAAAAAAAAAGAAAAAAAAGAAAAAAGGAAAAAAAATAAAAAAATGAAAAAATATAAAAAATTAAAAAATACCTTCATCAAGGTTGAACATTTACCAAAAAAATGACGGTGCTCCAGCTCTCCCCATGGGTAATTCTGATTGTTTCTCAGGGGACTGGAGAGTGGCTGTTAGATTGAGTGTAAGGGGGAAGTCCCCCTTGAATAGAATAGAATACAATAGAATTTATTAGACAAGTGTCATTGGACACAAAAGGAATTTGTTTTGGTGTATATGTTCTCAGTGTACATAAAAGAAAAAAAAGAAAAAAAAAGAAAAAAAGGAAAAAGAGGAAAAAAGAAAAAAGAAAAAGAGAAAAAATAGAAAAAATAGAAAAAAAGAAAAAAGAAAAAAGAAAAAAGAAAGAAAAAAGGAAAAAAAATATAAATAATTAAAAAATACCTTCATCAAGGTTGAACATTTACAAGAAAAATGACGGTGCTCCAGCTCTCCCCATGGGTAATTCTGATTGTTTCTCAGGGGACTAGAGAGTGGCTGTTAGATTGAGTGTAAGGGGGAAGTCCCCTGAATAGAATAGAATACAATAGAATTTATTGACAAGCGTCATTGGACACAAAAGGAATTTGTTTTGGTGTATATGTTCTCAGTGTACATAAAAGAAAAAAAAGAGAAAAAAAGGAAAAAGAGAAAAAAGAAAAAAGAAAAAGAGAAAAAATAGAAAAAAAGAAAAAAGAAAAAGAAAAAAAGAAAGAAAGAAAAAAGAAAAAGAAAAAAAAGGAAAAAAAATTAAAAAATTAAAAAATATAAAAAATTAAAAAATACCTTCATCAAGGTTGAACATTTCCAAAAAAAATGACGGTGCTCCAGCTCTCCCCATGGGTAATTCTGATTGTTTCTCAGGGGACTAGAGAGTGGCTGTTAGATTGAGTGTAAGGGGGAAGTCCCCCTTGAATAGAATAGAATACAATAGAATTTATTGGAAGAGTGTCATTGGACACACAAGGAATTTGTTTTGGTGTATATGTTCTCAGTGTACATAAAAGAAAAAAAGGAAAAAAAGGAAAAAGAAAAAAAGAAAAGAGAAAAAGAGAAAAAATAGAAAAAATAGAAAAAAAGAAAAAAAGGAAAAAAGGAAAAAAGAAAAAAAAAGAAAAAAGGAAAAAAAATAAAAAAAGGAAAAAAAATAAAAAATTAAAAAATACCTTCATCAAGGTTGAACATTTACAAAAAAAATGACGGTGCTCCAGCTCTCCCCATGGGTAATTCTGATTGTTTCTCAGGGGACTGGAGAGTGGCTGTTAGATTGAGTGTAAGGGGGAAGTCCCCCTTGAATAGAATAGAATACAATAGAATTTATTGGACAAGTGTCATTGGACACAAAAGGAATTTGTTTTGGTGTATATGTTCTCAGTGTACATAAAAGAAAAAAAAGAAAAAAAAGAAAAAAAGGAAAAAGAGAAAAAAGAAAAAGAGAAAAAATAGAAAAAAGAAAAAAGAAAAAAAGAAAGAAAAAAAAATAAAAAGGAAAAAAAGGAAAAAAAATTAAAAAATAAAAAAATACCTTCATCAAGGTTGAACATTTACAAAAAAAATGACGGTGCTCCAGCTCTCCCATGGGTAATTTGATTGTTTCAGGGGACTGAGAGTGGCTGTTGATTGAGTGTAAGGGGAAGTCCCCTGAGTAGAATAGAATACAATATAATTTATTGGACAAGTGTCATTGGACACACAAGGAATTTGTTTTGGTGTATATGTTCTCAGTGTACATATAAGAAAAAAAGGAAAAAGGAAAAAGAAAAAAAGAAAAAAGAAAAAAGAAAAAAAGAAAAAAATACCTTCATCGAGGTACAACTTTGTGGGAAATGGGGTTGGGGGTGAGGGGAAAAGTCAAATTGTGGAAATGGGGGTGGTGGATGGGGGAAAAAACCAAATTGTAGGGAAAAGGGTGAGGGGTGGGGGGGAAAAGCCAAATTGTGAGAAAAGGAGTGGGGTGAGGGTGGGGTGGGGTTGAGGGTCGGTGGGGAAAGCCAAATTGTGGGAATAGGGTGGGGATGGGGAAAGCCAAATTGTGGGAATAGGGTGGGGTAAGGGTGGGGTGAGGGGTCAGGTGGGGAAAAGCCAAATCAGGGAAAAGGGTGGGGATGGGGGGTGGGGGGAAAGCCAAATTCTTGGAAAAGGGGTGGGGGGTGGGGTGAGGGGTGGAGGGAAAGCCAAATTTTGGGAAAAGGGGTGGGGTTGGGGGGGGAAAGCCAAATTGTGGGAAAAGGGGTGGGGGGGAATGCCAAATTGTGGTAAATGGAGGAAGGTGCTCCAGCTCTCCTCATGGGTAATTCTGATTGTTTATCAGGGGACTGGAGAGTGGCTGTTAGATTGAGTGTAAGGGGGAAGTCCCCCTTGAATAGAATAGAATACAATAGAATTTATTGGACAAGTGTCATTGGACACAAAAGGAATTTGTTTTGGTGTATATGTTCTCAGTGTGCATAAAAGAAAAAAAAGGAAAAAGAGAAAAAAAGAAAAGAGGAAAAAAGAAAAAAGAAAAAGAAAAAAAGAAAAAGGAAAAAGAAAAAGAAAAAAGAAAAAGGAAAAAATAAAAAGGAAAAAATAAAAAATAAAAAATTAAAAATACCTTCATCAAGGTTGAACATTTACAAAAAATGACGGTGCTCCAGCCTCCCATGGGTAATTTGATTGTTTCTCAGGGGACTGAGAGTGGCTGTTGATTGAGTGTAAGGAAGTCCCCTGAATAGAATAGAATATCTGATTGTTTCTCAGGGACTGAGAGTGGCTGTTAGATTGAGTGTAAGGAAGTCCCCTTGAATAGAATAGAATAGAATAGAATTTTCATTCGCCAAGTGTGATTGGACACACAAGGAATTTGTTTTGGTGTATATGTTCCCAGTGTACATAAAAGAAAAAAAGGAAAAAAAGGAAAAAGAAAAAAAGAAAAGAGAAAAAGAGAAAAAAGAGAAAAAAAGAAAAAAAGAAAAAAAGGAAAAAAGGAAAAAAGAAAAAGGAAAAAATAAAAAATGAAAAATATAAAAATTAAAAATACCTTCATCAAGGTTGAACATTTACCAAAAATGACGGTGCTCCAGCCTCCCATGGGTAATTCTGATTGTTTCTCAGGGACTGAGAGTGGCTGTTAGATTGAGTGTAAGGGGAAGTCCCCTGAATAGAATAGAATACAATAGAATTTATTGACAAGTGTCATTGGACACAAAAGGAATTTGTTTTGGTGTATATGTTCTCAGTGTGCATAAAAGAAAAAGGAAAAAGGAAAAAGAAAAAAAGAAAAATAGAAATAGAAAAAAGAAAAAGAAAAATAGGAAAAGAAAAAAGAAAAAAAAAGAAAAAAAAGAATAAAGGAAAAAAAATAAAAAAATTAAAAAATATAAAAAATTAAAAAATACCTTCATCAAAGTTCAACATTTACCAAGAAAATAACGGAGCTCCAGCTCTCCCCATGGGTAATTCTGATTGTTTCTCAGGGGACTGGAGAGTGGCTGTTAGATTGAGTGTAAGGGGGAAGTCCCCCTTGAATAGAATACAATACCATAGAATTTATTAAGCAAGTGACTTTGGACAATAAACTTATTTGTTTTAGTGTATGCAGTGTCAGCGTACATAAAAGAAAAAAAGGAAAAAGGAAAAAGAGGAAAAAGAAAAAAGAAAAGAGAAAAATAGAAAAAGAAAAAGAAAAAAAAAGAAAAAAAAGAAAAAAGGAAAAAAAATAAAAAATAAAAAATATAAAAAATTAAAAAATACCTTCATCAAGGTTGAACATTTACCAAAAAAATGACGGTGCTCCAGCCTCCCATGGGTAATTCTGATTGTTTCAGGGACTGAGAGTGGCTGTTAGATTGAGTGTAAGGGGGAAGTCCCCCTTGAGTAGAATAGAATACAATATAATTTATTGGACAAGTGTCATTGGACACACAAGGAATTTGTTTTGGTGTATATGTTCTCAGTGTACATAAAAGAAAAAAAGAAAAAAGAAAAAAGAAAAAAGAGAAAAAAGAGAAAAAGAAAAAAGAAAAAAGAAAAAAAGAAAAAAAATACCTTCAAAGAGGTACAACTTTGTGGGAAATGGGGTTGGGGGTGAGGGGAAAAGTCAAATTGTGGAAATAGGCGTGGGGGATGGGGAAAAAGAAAAGAAAAAATAGAATACAATATAATTTATTGGACAAGTGTCATTGGACACACAAGGAATTTGTTTTGGTGTATATGTTCTCAGTGTACATAAAAGAAAAAAAGGAAAAAGAAAAAAAGAAAAAAGAAAAAGAGAAAAAAGAGAAAAAAGAGAAAAAAGAGAAAAAAAGAAAAAAGAAAAATAAAGAAAGAAAAAAGAAAAAAAAGGAAAAAAAATAAAAAAATATAAAAAATTTAAAAATACCTTCATCAAGGTTGAACATTTACCAAAAAAATGACGGTGCTCCAGCTCTCCCCATGGGTAATTCTGCTTGTTTCTCAGGGACTGAGAGTGGCTGTTAGATTGAGTGTAAGGGGAAGTCCCCTGAATAGAATAGAATACAATAGAATTTATTGGACAAGTGTCATTGCACACACAAGGAATTTGTTTTGGTGTATATGTTCTCAGTGTGCATAAAAGAAAAAAAGGAAAAAGAGAAAAAAGAAAAAAGAAAAAAAGAAAAAAGAGAAAAAAAGGAAAAAAGGAAAAAGGAAAAAAGGAAAAAAGGAAAAAAGGAAAAAAATTAAAAAATTAAAAAAATTAAAAATTACCTTCATTAAGGTTGAACATTGACAAAAAAAATGACGGTGCTCCAGCTCTCCCCATGGGTAATTCTGCTTGTTTCTCAGGGGACTGGAGAGTGGCTGTTAGATTGAGTGTAAGGGGGAAGTCCCCCTTGAGTAGAATAGAATACAATATAATTTATTGGACAAGTGTCATTGGACACACAAGGAATTTGTTTTGGTGTATATGTTCTCAGTGTACATAAAAGAAAAAAAGGAAAAAGAAAAAAAGAAAAAAGAAAAAAAAATAAAAAATAAAAAAAAATAAAAAATACCTTCATCAAGGTTGAACATTTACCAAAAAAATGACGGTGCTCCAGCTCTCCCCATGGGTAATTCTGATTGTTTCTCAGGGGACTGGAGAGTGGCTGTTAGATTGAGTGTAAGGGGGAAGTCCCCCTTGAATAGAATAGAATACAATAGAATTTATTGGACAAGTGTCATTGGACACAAAAGGAATTTGTTTTGGTGTATATGTTCTCAGTGTGCATAAAAGAAAAAAAAGGAAAAAGAGAAAAAAAGAAAAGAGGAAAAAAGAAAAAAGAAAAAGAGAAAAAATAGAAAAAAAGGAAAAAAGGAAAAAAGGAAAAAATAAAAAAATATAAAAAATTAAAAAATACCTTCATCAAGGTTGAACATTTACCAAAAAAATGACGGTGCTCCAGCTCTCCCCATGGGTAATTCTGCTTGTTTCTCAGGGGACTGGAGAGTGGCTGTTAGATTGAGTGTAAGGGGGAAGTCCCCCTTGAATAGAATAGAATACAATAGAATAGAATAGAATAGAATAGAATAGAATAGAATAGAATAGAATAGAATAGAATAGAATAGAATAGAATAGAATATTGTCCAAGTGTCATTGGACACACAAGGAATTTGTTTTGGTGTATATGTTCTCAGTGTACATAAAAGAAAAAGGGAAAAAATAGAAAAAAAGAAAAAAGAAAAAGAAAAAAAGAAAAAAAGAAAGAAAGAAAAAAGAAAAAGAAAAAAAAGGAAAAAAAATAAAAAAATGAAAAAATATAAAAAATTAAAAAATACCTTCATCAAGGTTGAACATTTACAAAAAAAATGACGGTGCTCCAGCTCTCCCCATGGGTAATTCTGATTGTTTCTCAGGGGACTGGAGAGTGGCTGTTAGATTGAGTGTAAGGGGGAAGTCCCCCTTGAGTAGAATAGAATACAATATAATTTATTGGACAAGTGTCATTGGACACACAAGGAATTTGTTTTGGTGTATATGTTCTCAGTGTACATAAAAGAAAAAAAAGAAAAAAAAGAAAAAAAGGAAAAAGAGGAAAAAAGAAAAAAGAAAAAGAGAAAAAATAGAAAAAATAGAAAAAAAGAAAAAAGAAAAAAGAAAGAAAGAAAAAAGAAAAAAAGATAAAAAAATAAAAAAATAAAAAAATATAAAAAATTTAAAAATACCTTCATCAAGGTTGAACATTTACCAAAAAAATGACGGTGCTCCAGCTCTCCCCATGGGTAATTCTGATTGTTTCTCAGGGGACTGGAGAGTGGCTGTTAGATTGAGTGTAAGGGGGAAGTCCCCCTTGAGTAGAATAGAATACAATATAATTTATTGGACAAGTGTCATTGGACACACAAGGAATTTGTTTTGGTGTATATGTTCTCAGTGTACATAAAAGAAAAAAAGGAAAAAGGAAAAAGAAAAAAAGAAAAAAAGAAAAAAGAAAAAAGAGAAAAAAGAGAAAAAGAAAAAAGAAAAAAAAGAAAAAAATACCTTCATAGAGGTACAACTTTGTGGGAAATGGGGTTGGGGGTGAGGGTGGGGAATGCCAAATTGTGGTAAATGGAGGAAGGTGCTCCAGCTCTCCCATGGTAATTTGATTGTTTCAGGGACTGAGAGTGGCTGTTGATTGAGTGGGGGAAGTCCCCTGAATAGAATAGAATACAATATAATTTATTGACAAGCGTCATTGGACACAAAAGGAATTTGTTTTGCGTATATGTTCTCAGTGTACATAAAAGAAAAAAATACCTTCATCAAGGTTGAAGATTTACCAAAAATGACGGTGCTCCAGCTCTCCCATGGTAATTTGATTGTTTATCAGGGACTGAGAGTGGCTGTTAGATTGAGTGGGGGAAGTCCCCTGAATAGAATAGAATACAATATAATTTATTGGAAGAGTGTCATTGACACACAAGGAATTTGTTTTGGTATATGTTCTCAGTGTGCATAAAAGAAAAAGGAATTTGTTTTGTGTATATGTTCAGTGTACATAAAAGAAAAAAATACCTTCATCAAGGTTGAACATTTACCAAAAATGACGGTGCTCCAGCTCTCCCAT
>NC_080546.1:78467696-78553656 GCF_028640845.1 Ahaetulla prasina | reverse complement strand
ATAGAATAGAATACAATAGAATTTATTGGACAAGGTCATTGGACACAAAGGAATTTGTTTTGGTGTATATGTTCTCAGTGTACATAAAAGAAAAAAAAGAAAAAAAAGAAAAAAAGGAAAAAGAGAAAAAAGAAAAAGAAAAAAAGAAAGAAAGAAAAAAGAAAAAGAAAAAAAAGGAAAAAAAATTAAAAAATTAAAAAATATAAAAAATTAAAAAATACCTTCATCAAGGTTGAACATTTACAAGAAAAATGACGGTGCTCCAGCTCTCCCCATGGGTAATTCTGATTGTTTCTCAGGGGACTAGAGAGTGGCTGTTAGATTGAGTGTAAGGGGGAAGTCCCCCTTGAATAGAATAGAATACAATAGAATTTATTGGAAGAGTGTCATTGGACACACAAGGAATTTGTTTTGGTGTATATGTTCTCAGTGTACATAAAAGAAAAAAAGGAAAAAAAGGAAAAAGAGAAAAAAAGAAAAGAGAAAAAGAGAAAAAATAGAAAAAATAGAAAAAAAGAAAAAAAGGAAAAAAGGAAAAAAGAAAAAAAAAGAAAAAAAAAGAAAAAAGGAAAAAAAATGAAAAAATGAAAAAATATAAAAAATTAAAAAATACCTTCATCAAGGTTGAACATTTACAAAAAAAATGACGGTGCTCCAGCTCTCCCCATGGGTAATTCTGATTGTTTCTCAGGGGACTGGAGAGTGGCTGTTAGATTGAGTGTAAGGGGGAAGTCCCCCTTGAATAGAATAGAATACAATAGAATTTATTAGACAAGTGTCATTGGACACAAAAGGAATTTGTTTTGGTGTATATGTTCTCAGTGTACATAAAAGAAAAAGAAGAAGAAAAAAAAAGGAAAAAGAGGAAAAAAGAAAAAAAAAAAAGAAAAAAGAAAGAAAGAAAAAAGAAAAAAAAGATAAAAAAATAAAAAAATAAAAAAATATAAAAAATTAAAAAATACCTTCATCAAGGTTGAACATTTACCAAAAAAATGACGGTGCTCCAGCTCTCCCCATGGGTAATTCTGCTTGTTTCTCAGGGGACTGGAGAGTGGCTGTTAGATTGAGTGTAAGGGGGAAGTCCCCCTTGAGTAGAATAGAATACAATATAATTTATTGGACAAGTGTCATTGGACACACAAGGAATTTGTTTTGGTGTATATGTTCTCAGTGTACATAAAAGAAAAAAAGGAAAAAGGAAAAAGAAAAAAAGAAAAAAAGAAAAAAGAAAAAAGAAAAAAGAGAAAAAAGAGAAAAAAGAAAAAAGAAAAAAGAAAAAAGAAAAAAAAGAAAAAAATACCTTCATCGAGGTACAACTTTGTGGGAAATGGGGTTGGGGGTGAGGGGAAAAGTCAAATTGTGGAAATAGGGGTGGTGGATGGGGGAAAAAACCAAATTGTAGGGAAAAGGGTGAGGGGTGGGGAAAGCCAAATTGTGAGAAAAGGAGGGGAATAGGGGTGGGGATGGGGAAAGCCAAATTGTGGGAATAGGGGTGGGGATGGGGTGGGGAAAGCCAAGGAAAAGGGTGGGGTGGGGTGAGGGTGGAGAAAGCCAAATTTTGGGGAAAGTGGGTGGGGGAAAGCAAAATCAGGGAAAAGGTGGGGAATGCCAAATTGTGGTAAATGGAGGAAGGTGCTCCAGCTCTCCTCATGGGTAATTCTGATTGTTTATCAGGGGACTGGAGAGTGGCTGTTAGATTGAGTGTAAGGGGGAAGTCCCCCTTGAATAGAATAGAATACAATAGAATTTATTGGACAAGTGTCATTGGACACAAAAGGAATTTGTTTTGGTGTATATGTTCTCAGTGTGCATAAAAGAAAAAAAAGAAAAAAAGGAAAAAGAGAAAAAAAGAAAAGAGAAAAAGAGAAAAAATAGAAAAAATAGAAAAAAAGAAAAAAAGAAAAAAGGAAAAAAAATAAAAAAATGAAAAAATATAAAAAATTAAAAAATACCTTCATCAAGGTTGAACATTTACCAAAAAAATGACGGTGCTCCAGCTCTCCCCATGGGTAATTCTGATTGTTTCTCAGGGGACTGGAGAGTGGCTGTTAGATTGAGTGTAAGGGGGAAGTCCCCCTTGAATAGAATAGAATACAATAGAATTTATTGGACAAGTGTCATTGGACACAAAAGGAATTTGTTTTGGTGTATATGTTCTCAGTGTACATAAAAGAAAAAAAAGAAAAAAAAGTAAAAAAAAGAAAAAAGGAAAAAGAGAAAAAAGAAAAAAGAAAAAGGGAAAAAATAGAAAAAAAGAAAAAAGAAAAAAAATTAAAAAATAAAAATATAAAAATAAAAAATACCTTCATCAAGGTTGAACATTTACAAAAAATGACGGTGCTCCAGCCTCCCATGGGTAATTTGATTGTTTCTCAGGGGACTGAGAGTGGCTGTTAGATTGAGTGTAAGGAAGTCCCTTGAATAGAATAGAATACAATAGAATTTATTGGAAGAGTGTCATTGGACACACAAGGAATTTGTTTTGGTGTATATGTTCTCAGTGTACATAAAAGAAAAAAAAGAAAAAAAAGAAAAAAAGGAAAAAGAGAAAAAAGAAAAAAGAAAAAGAGAAAAAATAGAAAAAAAGAAAAAAGAAAAAGAAAAAAAGAAAGAAAGAAAGAAAGAAAAAAGAAAAAGAAAAAAAAGGAAAAAAAATTAAAAAATTAAAAAATACCTTCATCAAGGTTGAACATTTACCAAAAAAATGACGGTGCTCCAGCCTCCCATGGTAATTCTGATTGTTTCTCAGGGGACTAGAGAGTGGCTGTTAGATTGAGTGTAAGGGGGAAGTCCCCCTTGAATAGAATAGAATACAATAGAATTTATTGGAAGAGTGTCATTGGACACACAAGGAATTTGTTTTGGTGTATATGTTCTCAGTGTACATAAAAGAAAAAAAGGGAAAAAAGGAAAAAGAGAAAAAGAGAAAAGAGAAAAAAAGAAAAAAGGAAAAAAGAAAAAAAAAGAAAAAAAAAGAAAAAAGGAAAAAAAATAAAAAAAGGAAAAAATATAAAAAATTAAAAAATACCTTCATCAAGGTTGAACATTTACAAAAAAAATGACGGTGCTCCAGCTCTTCCCATGGGTAATTCTGATTGTTTCTCAGGGGACTGGAGAGTGGCTGTTAGATTGAGTGTAAGGGGGAAGTCCCCCTTGAATAGAATAGAATACAATAGAATTTATTAGACAAGTGTCATTGGACACAAAAGGAATTTGTTTTGGTGTATATGTTCTAAGTGTACATAAAAGAAAAAAAAGAAAAAAAAGAAAAAAAGGAAAAAGAGGAAAAAAGAAAAAAGAAAAAGAGAAAAAATAGAAAAAATAGAAAAAAAGAAAAAAGAAAAAAGAAAGAAAGAAAAAAGGAAAAAGAGATAAAAAAATAAAAAAATAAAAAAATAAAAATACATCAAGGTTGAACATTTACCAAAAATGACGGTGCTCCAGCCTCCCATGGGTAATTCTGATTGTTTCTCAGGGACTGAGAGTGGCTGTTGATTGAGTGTAAGGGGAAGTCCCCCTTGAGTAGAATAGAATACAATAGAATTTATTGGAAGAGTGTCATTGGACACACAAGGAATTTGTTTTGGTGTATATGCTCTAAAAGTACATAAAAGGAAAAAAAGGGAAAAAAAGGAAAAGAGAAAAAAAGAAAAAAAGAAAAAAAGAAAAAAGAAAAAAGAAAGAAAGAAAGAAAAAGAAAATTAAAAATACCTTCATCAAGGTTGAACATTTACCAAAAATGAATGATGCTCCAGCTCTCCCATGGGTAATTCTGATTGTTTCTCAGGGACTGGAGAGTGGCTGTTAGATTGAGTGTAAGGGGAAGTCCCCTTGAATAGAATAGAATACAATAGAATTTATTAGACAAGTGTCATTGGACACAAAAGGAATTTGTTTTGGTGTATATGTTCTCAGTGTACATAAAAGAAAAAAAAGAAAAAAAAGAAAAAAAGGAAAAAGAGGAAAAAAGAAAAAAGAAAAAGAGAAAAAATAGAAAAAATAGAAAAAAAGAAAAAAGAAAAAAGAAAGAAAGAAAAAAGAAAAAAAAGGAAAAAAAATAAAAAAATATAAAAAATTTAAAAATACCTTCATCAAGGTTGAACATTTACCAAAAAAATGACGGTGCTCCAGCTCTCCCCATGGGTAATTCTGCTTGTTTCTCAGGGGACTGGAGAGTGGCTGTTAGATTGAGTGTAAGGGGGAAGTCCCCCTTGAGTAGAATAGAATACAATAGAATTTATTGGAAGAGTGTCATTGGACACACAAGGAATTTGTTTTGGTGTATATGCTCTAAAAGTACATAAAAGGAAAAAAAGGGAAAAAAAGGAAAAGAGAAAAAAAGAAAAAAGAAAAAAGAGAAAAAAGAGAAAAAAGAGAAAGAAAAAAGAAAGAAAGAAAAAAGAAAAGGAAAAAAAAGGAAAAAAATATAAAAAATTAAAAAATACCTTCATCAAGGTTGAACATTTACCAAAAAAATGACGGTGCTCCAGCTCTCCCCATGGGTAATTCTGATTGTTTCTCAGGGGACTGGAGAGTGGCTGTTAGATTGAGTGTAAGGGGGAAGTCCCCCTTGAGTAGAATAGAATACAATAGAATTTATTGGACAAGTGTTATTGGACAAACAAGGAACTTGTTTTGGTGTATATGTTGTCAGTGTACATAAAAGAAAAAAAGAAAAAAGGAAAAAGAAAAAAAAGGAAAAAAAAGGAAAAAAATTAAAAAATATAAAAAATTAAAAAATACCTTCATCAAAGTTGAACATTTACCAAAAAAATGACGGTGCTCCAGCTCTCCCCATGGGTAATTCTGATTGTTTCTCAGGGGACTGGAGAGTGGCTGTTAGATTGAGTGTAAGGGGGAAGTCCCCCTTGAGTAGAATAGAATACAATAGAATTTAATGGGCAAGTGTTATTGGACAAACAAGGAATTTGTTTTGGTGTATATGTTCTCAGTGTACATAAAAGAAAAAAGGAAAAAAGGAAAAAAAAAAAGAAAAAAAAAAAACAAAAGAAGAGAAAAAAGAGAAAAATAAAAAAGAAAAAAGAAAAAAAAGAAAAAAATACCTTCATCGAGGTACAACTTTGTGGGAAATGGGGTTGGGGGTGAGGGGAAAAGTCAAATTGTGGAAATAGGCGTGGGGGATAGGGGAAAAAGCCAAATTGTAGGGAAAAGGGTGAGGGGTGGGGAAAAAAGACAAATTGTGAGAAAAGGAGTGGGGGGTGAGGGGTGGGGGTGGGGTGGAGGGGTCGGGTGGGGGGAAAGCCAAATTGTGGGAATAGGGATGGGGGATGGGGGAAAAACCCAAATTGTGGGAATAGGGGTGGGGGTAAGGGGTGGGGGTGAGGGGTCAGGTGGGGGGAAAAGCCAAATTGTGGGAATAGGGGTGGGGGATGGGGGGTGGGGGGAAAGCCAAATTCTTGGAAAAGGGGTGGGGGTGGGGTGAGGGGTGGAGGGAAAGCCAAATTTTGGGAAAAGGGGTGGGGATGGGGGGGGAAAGCCAAATTGTGGGAAAAGGAGTGGGGGAGAATAGCAAATTGTGGTAAATGGAGGAAGGTGCTCCAGCTCTCCTCATGGGTAATTCTGATTGTTTATCAGGGGACTGGAGAGTGGCTGTTAGATTGAGTGTAAGGGGGAAGTCCCCCTTGAATAGAATAGAATACAATAGAATTTATTGGACAAGTGTCATTGGACACAAAAGGAATTTGTTTTGGTGTATATGTTCTCAGTGTACATAAAAGAAAAAAAAAGTAAAAAAGGAAAAAGAGAAAAAAAGAAAAGAGAATAAGAGAAAAAAGAGAAAAAAAGAAAAAAGAA
The DNA here is from genome assembly GCF_028640845.1 of Ahaetulla prasina. Taxonomy (NCBI): domain Eukaryota; kingdom Metazoa; phylum Chordata; class Lepidosauria; order Squamata; family Colubridae; genus Ahaetulla; species Ahaetulla prasina. The sequence goes on along the minus strand of NC_080546.1, from coordinate 78,547,842 downwards.
AAAGAAAAAAAGAAAGAAAGAAAAAAGAAAAAGAAAAAAAAGGAAAAAAAATTAAAAAATTAAAAAATATAAAAAATTAAAAAATACCTTCATCAAGGTTGAACATTTACCAAAAAAATGACGGTACTCCAGCTCTCCCCATGGGTAATTCTGATTGTTTCTCAGGGGACTGGAGAGTGGCTGTTAGATTGAGTGTAAGGGGGAAGTCCCCCTTGAATAGAATAGAATACAATAGAATTTATTGGACGAGTGTCATTGGACACACAAGCCCCCACCAACACAGGACACACCCCCAGCCAATCAGAGCACAGAAAAACCCCCATCCAATCAGAGCACAGCCAAGCTCCCACCCAATCAGTTCAAACCCCCACTAGCAGTTAAAAGGAAGAAACAGCTGCGATCACACATTGCTCCCAGAAGCACGAAGCTGAAGCCTGAAGATGACGAATGAGACTTAAAACGTCATCAAGACACTTCAATTTTACACGGGAGAAAACCCGACCAACCAAAGACCTATATACAAACACCCGTGAAAACCTCAGAAAACATATATATATATATATATATATATATATATATATATATATATATAAAATAGGGAAAACAGGTGGGGGTGAGGAGAAAAGCCACCTTGTGGGAAAAGGAGTTGGGGGTGAGGGAAAAAAGCCAAATTGTGGGGAAAGGGGTGGGGGGGGGAAAAGCCAAATTGTGGGAAATGGAGGAAGGTGCTCCAACTCTCCTCATGGGTAAATCTGATTGTTTCTAGGGGGATGGGAGAGTGGCTGTTAGATTGAGCGTAAGGGGGAAGTCCCCCTTGAATAGAATAGAATAGAATAGAATTTATTGGAGAAGTGTCATTGGATACACAAGGAATTTGTTTTGGTGCATATGCTCCCAGTGTACATAAAAGAAAAAGAAAAAAAGAAAAAAAAGAAAAAAAGAAAAAAAAATAAAAAAATAAAAAAATACTGTCATCAAGGTGCAACATTTACAACACAAATGATGGTGCTCCAGCTCTCCTCATGGGTAAATCTGATTGTTTTTAGGGGGACGGGAGAGTGGCTGTTTGATTTAGTATAAGGGGGAAGTCCCCCTTGAATAGAATGGAATAGAATAGAATTTATTGGACAAGTGTGATTGGACACACAAGGAATTTGTTTTGATGATATGGAACCCATAACACATTTCAGACATTGATTCAATTGAACTTGTCCAGAAATATTTTACAAGAAGAGTTCTCCACTCCTCTGAATACAACAAAATACCTTATGCCACCAGACTTGAAATCTTGGGTTTAGAAAACTTAGAACTCCGCCGCCTTCGACAGGACCTTTGTTTAACTCATAGAATCATCTATTGCCATGTCCTTCTTGTTAAAGACTACTTCAGCTTTAATCGCAACAATACAAGAGCAAACAATAGATTTAAACTTAATATTAACCGCTTCAATCTTGATTGCAGAAAATATGACTTCTGTAACAGAGTTGTTAATGCTTGGAACACACTACCTGACTCTGTGGTCTCTTCTCAAAATCCCCAAAGCTTTAACCAAAAACTCTCTACTATTGACCTCACCCCATTCTAAGAGGTCCGTGAGGGGCGTGCATAAGAGCACAAACGTGCCTACCGTTCCTGTCCTATTGTTTTCTTTCATTATATCCAATTAATATAGTTATTGCATGCTTATGCTTATATATATCTATGCTTATATATTATATAGTTACTTTCATTCTTAGGCTTATATATACTGTTGTGACAAAATAAATAAATAAAATAAATAAATAAAATAAAATCACACAAACTGATTACAAAGCTAGACAACGACCGAGTTGCTAAATTAATCTACTGGTCATTATGTAAAATGTATGTATAATCTACTGGTATATAATCTACTGGTCATTATGTAAAATGACTTACCTGTATCCAAAAAGTCATGGGAACATAAACTGGAAAAAGTTATAGAAAATGAGAAGGTGAAGATATCGCGGTACCCAGGAGATGCCTGGGTCGAAGAAAAAGAACTGGATGTCGAAGAAAAAGAACTGGAAAAAAATAATGAAACATCATGACCTGGCCATCGAAACTACGCAATTATGGATGAAGCATGGAACAGTGATACCCATTGTCATCAGAGCACTTAGTACCATGTCCAAGAATTTTATAAGATACATCAACAAATTGCAGCTTCCTGCAATAACCCCAGCAGAACTGCAAACAACTGTGCTACTTGGAACATCACATATCTTAAGAAGGTACTTGGGTGATACCTAGGACGCTGGCAGCAACCTGTATCAACCATTAGCACCAGTCAATGGTATTTGTGATGCACTTTTGAATGTTCAATTGACTTGACTTTCATATCTAATGAATAAAGTAGATAATAATAATAACAACAACAACAACAACCTTTATTATTGTACATCATCAGGTCAGTAAAATGATGAGAATACTGGGCATAAGAGCACCAGCATGCCTACCGTTCCTGTCCTATTGTTTCTTTTCGTTATATCCAATTAATATAGTTATTACATACTCATGCTTATATATATGCTTATATATTGTATAGTTATTTCATGCTTACACTTATATATACTGTGCGACAAAATAAATAAATAAATAAATAAATAAATAAATAAATAAATAAATAAATAAATAAATAAATAAATAAATAAATAAATAAATAGACGGCTAAACTGACTGCTTGGATTAAAGGGGGGAAAAAACACCATTTGTTTCTACTTGGAAGAGTCGCTTTGGGGCTTTACAGGATGGTTACAGAAATTGGGTCTTTTTAGTCTAGTGAAAGGAAGGACTAGGGGTGATCAATATTTCAATCAATCGATCAAATCAACCAATCAACTAATCAGTATGGAGCTGCAAGGGACCATGGAGGTCTTCTAGTCCAACCCCTTGCTCAAGCATAAAGCATTTCAGACAAGTAGCTGTCCAGTCTTTTCTTAAAAGCTTCCAGTGATGGAACACCCATAACTTCTGAAGGCAGCTGTCCAGAATAGATGGGGGCGGGGCCAGACATAATCTTTACTACCGGTTCTCCGAACTATTCCAAATTTCCGCTACCGGTTCTCCAGAACTGGTCAGAACCTACTGAAACCCACCTCTGCTATCTATCTTCCCACCCACCCACCCACCCACCCATCATCTAGAGAAAAAAACAATTGCCACCAGCCTGCCTTCCATTCAGGATCTGTATAATGCAGGAGTTAGAAAGAGGGTTGAGAAAACAACTATAGACCCCTCACATCCTGGACATAAACTGTTCCAACTTCTCCCTTCTGGAGGCTGCTATAGGGCATTGCGTGCCAAAGCAATTAGACACAAAGATAGCTCCCCCTCCCCCCGTGCCATCACTCTGCTGAACTATTAATTCCCACTGCAGTGTCTTAGGCCTAAAGAGATTTACACATGTAGTATTGCTACTACCCTTCTCCTCTTTCTCCTCTTTCCTCTTTTATGATTGATCACTTGTTGTTTGTCTCTTATGATTAATGATTGTTGTTTGTATGTACACTGCAAGCTTATGCACCGGACACGAATTCCTTGTGTGTTCAATCACATTTGGCCAATAAAGAATTCAATTCTATTCTATTAATTTTCTATTCTATTCTATTCTATTCTATTCTATTCTATTCTATTCTATTCTATTCTATTCTATTCTAATTTTCTATTCTATTCCATTCCATTCCATTCCATTCCAAAAATAATTGCTACCAACCTGCCTTCCATTGAGGACCTGGATACTGCACGAATCAAGAAGAGGGCCGTGAAAATATTTGCAGATCCCTCGCATCCTGGACATAAACTGTTTCAACTCCTACCCTCAAAACGACGCTATAGAGCACTGCACACCAGAACAACTAGACACAAGAACAGTTTTTTCCCGAAGGCCATCACTCTGCTAAACAAATAATTCCATCAACACTGTCAGACTATTTACTGAATCTGCACTACTATTAATCGTTTCATAGTTCCCAGCACCAATCTCTTTCCACTTATGACTGTATGACTGTAACTTGTTGCTGGCAATCCTTATGATTTATATTGATATATTGATCATCAATTGTGTTGTAAATGTTGTACCTTGATGAACGTATCTTTTCTTTTATGTACACTGAGAGCATATGCACCAAGACAAATTCCTTGTGTGTCCAATCACACTTGGCCAATAAAAAATTCTATTCTATTCTATTCTATTCCACCCCACCCCATCCTGCAGAATCAAAATAAAGTCTTACCTGATATTGTAATATTCCAAACTTTGCAAGCGTCCACTCTCTCCTCCTCCTCTGCTCCTCCTCCTCCACTCTGATCTTCACTCCTCCTCCTCCGCTCCTCCTCCTCCGCTCTCTTCCACTCAACTCTCTTCAACGTAAGGCAACTCAACACTCCTCCACCCTCCTCTCCTGAACTCACCACAGCTCCTCCTTCCTCCCTTTTGCCTTTATATATCTTCCCCCAGGGGTCATGACCTCACAGCATTATGTTCTCATGGGGGGCAGCTGATGTCATGACCCAAGGTGTGGCTTTTCTCACGGCCAGCGGGCTCGTCACGAAAGGGTCCGGCCTTCCGTACCGGACGGAGTGAGAACGAAGATGCGGAGTCCAATTCTCCTCGGGGTAAGCGAGCCCCGAGCTAGCTCGAGACCATCTCATTTATTGAGGTTCTAGGGGTGGGTTACAGAGTATCAGAAGGCAAGCATGTGATCCTGATTAGCCATACATAATTTGACACATATTATGGCGATATGTTTGCGAGCATATCTGAGTAAGATGAATATTCTATATGTGCAAAGCAGTTTTCTTATCATGTCCGGTGTTACCCGGACATGTTCTGTGGTTAGCGTTTCTGAGCAGTTTGCAACAGCAGGTGGGTACATTTCTACAGAACTTTTCCTGTTACAGAATGTTTAGCTGCAGCGAGACATGGAAACATCACAGTTAATGGTTATGTGGTTGGAACAGGATATACAGAAATAATGCAACTTTGTCTGCTTGCTAGTTTTCCTTGTTAGATGATCTGATTCTGACAAGAATCTTCATCTTACAAGTTTTATATTGCTTATCTAAAAGATTATTTGGCTAATGCAAAGCAGTACTTGACCATTGCCATAATGATTCCCAACACCAAAGGGCCTCTTCCTCCCCAATATAATGGGGGTTGGATAGGGAGGATCCCCTTGACAACCCCCCTTGGTAACGTTCCTGCTATCTTGGGGAGCAAAGCCAAGGGGGACCCTGTGGAATGACCCAATGGGATGGTGTCTCTCAACCTGATAGATCTCAAAAGAACCTAGCCAAGATTAAGGCTGATCAACATTAAGGCTGGCCCTTCCCACATTGGGGGTGGTACACTCGATCTGATTTTTGTCTCTGGTCAGTGGTTGAGAGATCTGGACTTAAAGGAAATAGTCACTGAACCTTTGTCATGGTCAGATCACTCTCTCCTTCGCCTGGACTTTCTGACCGCCATCCAACACCGCAGGGAGACGGAGCCAATGCGTTGGTTCCGTCCCAGGCGCCTGATGGACCCGGAGACGTTCCGGACGGAGCTTGGGCCATTTCCTGAGGGTCTGGCTCACGGCACGTCTGAGGAACTTGTTGCGGCCTGGGAACGGGCCGTGGCGGGGGCCTTAGATCGTGTCGTGCCTCTGCGGCCTCTGACCCGGCGCAGGTCCCAACCGGCTCCTTGGTTCTCCGAGGAGCTGAGGGGGATGAAACGCCGGAGAAGACGCCTAGAGAGTTCCTGGAGGTCTAGCCGTTCAGAGGCTGATCGGACACTAGTGAAGTCCTATACTAGGACTTACCTAGTGGCATTGAGGGAAGCGAGGCGTTGCTACGCCTCCTCCCTCATTGCGTCGGCAGATAACCGCCCAGCCGCCCTGTTTCGGGTGACCCGTTCCCTCCTTCACCAGGGGGAGTGGGATGACCCGCTGCAGGGACGTGCTGAGGAGTTTAACGGTTATCTATACGATAAAATCATTCAGCTTCGGGACGGGTTGGACCAAAATTGCGGTGACTCAGGTGAGACGCTCGAGTGTGGTCTTGGTGATATTTTCTGGGATGAGTTTGACCCTGTGGCTCCCGAGGACATGGACAGGTTGTTGGGTAGGTTGAATGCCACCACGTGTTTACTGGACCCGTGCCCCTCCTGGCTGGTGCTGGCCACTCAGGAGGTGACACGAGGCTGGCTCAGGCGATTCGACCGCTTCTTTGGTGGAGGTGTCTTCCGGCCGCCTTGAAGGAGGCGGTGGTGAGGCCCTCCTTAAAGCCTTCCTGGACCCGGCTGTTTTAGGTAATTATCGTCCGGTCTCAACCGCCCGGCGAAGGTTGTAGAGAGTATGGTGGCATATCAGTTTCCCTTGCACCTGGATGAAACTGTCTATCTAGACCCGTTCCAGTCCGGTTTCCGGCCCGGGTACAGCACGGAGACGGCTTTGGTCGCATTGGTGGATGATCTCTGGAGGGCCAGGGATAGAGGTTGTTCCTCTGCCCTGGTCCTATTAGACCTCTCAGCGGCTTTCGATACCATCGACCATGGTATCCTGCTGCGCCGGTTGGAGGGATTGGGAGTGGGAGGCACCGTTTATCGGTGGTTCTCCTCCTATCTCTCCGACTGGTCGCAGTCGGTGTTGACAGGGGGGCAGAGGTCGGCCCCGAGGCACCTCACTTGTGGGGTGCCGCAGGGGTCGATCCTCTCGCCCCTTCTGTTTAACATCTACATGAAGCCGCTGGGTGAGATCATCAGTGGTTTCGGTGTGAAGTACCAGCTGTATGCGGATGATACCCAGCTGTACTTTTCCACACCGGGCCACCCCAACGGTTATCAAGTGCTGTCCCAGTGTCTGGAGGCCGTACGGGTCTGGATGGGGAGAAACAGGCTCAAGCTCAATCCCTCCAAGACAGAGTGGCTGTGGATGCCGGCATCCCGGTACAGTCAGCTAAATCCACGGCTGACCATCGGTGGCGAGTCATTGGCCCCGATGGAGAGGGTCCGCAACTTAGGCGTCCTCCTGGATGAACGGCTGTCTCTAGAAGATCATTTGATGGCCATCTCCAGGAGAGCGTTCTATCAGGTTCGCCTGGTACGCCAGTTGCGCCCCTTTCTGGACCGGGATGCCCTATGCACGGTCACTCACGCACTCGTGACGTCTCGCCTGGATTACTGCAATGCTCTCTACATGGGGCTCCCCTTGAAGGGCATCCGGAGGCTACAGTTAGTCCAGAATGCAGCTGCGCGGGTGATAGATGGAGCCCCCCGTGGCTCCCGCATACACCTATCCTGCGCAGACTGCACTGGCTACCTGTGGCCTTCCGGGTGCGCTTCAAGGTTTTGGTGACCACCTTTAAAGCGCTCCATGGCATAGGGCCGGGTTATTTACGGGACCGCCTACTGCTACCGAATACCTCTCACCGACCTGTGCGCTCTCATAGAGAGGGACTCCTCAGGGTGCCGTCAGCGAGGCAATGTCGTCTGGCGACGCCCAGGGGAAGGGCCTTCTCTGTGGGGGCTCCCACCCTCTGGAACGAACTACCCCCCCGGACTTCGTCAGCTTGCGGACCTTCGGACCTTCCGCCGCGGGCTTAAAACACACTTATTTAATTGCGCAGGACTGAGCTAGATTTTAAATTTATGGGTTTTAAATTGGGTTTTATTTCTATATTTTTAATTTTTGGGCTTTTAGAATAAGTTTTTTAACTGTTTTATATTGTATTTATGTGTTTATGTGTTTTTTAAGTGCCTGTAAACCGCCCTGAGTCCTTCGGGAGATAGGGCGGTATATAAATACGATCAAATAAATAAAATAAAATAAAATAAATTCTTTGATTGACCAGGTCTACCACTGAGCTTGTTTTGTTTTTGATTTCTTTTATTTACATTGCATTGCATTACATTACATGTAGTTCTTGGCTTACAACAGTTTGTTTAGTGATGGTTCAAAGCTACAACGGCGCTAAAAAAAATTGTGACCGTTTTTCACAACTTACGACCGTTGCCGCATCTCCACGGTCATACCATCAAAATCCAGACGTTTGCCAACTGACTCACATTTATGACGGTCGCAGTGTCCCAGGAGTCACGTGCTCCCCTTTGGTGACCTTCTGACAAGCAAAATCAATATGGGGGAAGCCCGATTCACTTAACCATGTTACTAATTTAGGAACTGCAATGATTCGCTTAACAAAGGTGGCAGCAAAGGTCATAAAACGGGGCAAAGCTCACTTAACAAATGTCTCGCTTAGCAATAAAAATTCTGGGCTCAGTTGAGGTCGTAAGTCAAGGACTACCTGATATATTATATTTTTTTTGGTCAGATTTCTGCACTGCCCATCATCGCTGGCGTCTCAAGTAGTTTAGTTTAGTTTAAGTTTAGTTTAGTAGTTTACAATGATATAAAAGCTGCAGTTGCAAACAAATTTTTTTGGAAAGAAAGAAAGAAACCAAACAAAACCAAAAAAAAGTTAAAAGGGACAATTGCAAAGTTGAAAGGCAGAGGAAGCTCCTTCAGCCCACCAACTGTCGTGTCCCACTCCTCCGCTGACGGCCGGGTCAGGGAAATCCGAATCAGGCATGCCTCTGCAGCTCTGGCAAAGTCCTAGCAAAGTCCTCAGGGCAGGCAGGAGACCAGAAAGTGACTTCGGCAAGATATGTTTAGACTTTGCCTGACTCAGAGAATGCCAGAAAGCAGGTCCTTTATATAGGCCATGGGGTGTGGCTCCATGACTCAGCACTTATCCAGGCCTGCCCCTCCCTTCCTTCTGTTGCCTCCGTCTATCAAGTCTTCTGACGCGAGGGTCACTGCAGTCTGCAGCTGTTGGCAATTGACCTCCCTCAGGCTCACATGCTGTGGAGGAGGGGGAGGGATCTAGTTGCTCCGTTTGCCTGGGCATGGAGCCAGAGCTGGGGGCTGGAGATACTTCCTCCTCTTCAGCCTGTCTGGGCATGGAGCCAGGGCTGGGGCCGGGAGGCATACTAGGACATTCCTCCATGTTCGGAAGCAGATAAGGCGGCCCCGGCTGTGGTGAGATCGGACGAGACACAACACCAACCGCTCCCCTGGCTTGCAGCCGATCATGCTGCGGCGTCTGCTCCAGGTGTCCTTGAGGCAGGGAGCAATGTCTCATGGGAACCGATGATGCTTGGAGTGGATGTTCGCCACCCTTGCATTCCAATCCACCACCCACCTTATTCTTTGTCCAGCTGCAAGTGGAGCGGAGTATAGGTGAACATTTGACCCAGTCTTGACACTACCATGTTTCTCCAAAAATAAGACCCGGTCTTATATTTTTGGGGGCTCCAAAATAAGCACTGGGGCTTAATTTCGGGGGGTGTCTCATTTTTTCCCCATGAAATTTTTTTTCCCCATGGGCAGGGTGGAGCTGCCCCATGTACCCCGCACTGACTTACTTCAGGGTCCCCAGAGCTGGGCCATCCACATCTCGACACCTGCCTCACCTCACGGTGCTTTGGCACATTGCTCCGGAGGAGGCCAAGCAATGTGCTCCGGCACATTGCTTGGCCTCCTGCTTCATTGTAGCTGCGAGCAAGCAACAGTGGGCTGGCAGCACATTGGGATTGCCTGCCTTCCCACCCGTGCCTCTACCTCCATCTGCTGCCAGTGCTGTCAAAGAGATGACGAGCCTCCTGCAGCTGGCTGGCCGCTCCAGACCATTTCTCAACTTTCCCATGGCCTGTGTCGCACATCCGGATCACGTACCTTCCTCCCACATCCACCTGTTGCTTGGACAGGTAATCAACTCACCTGTGCTGTGCAGGCTATGGCTGCTGCCAGATACCGTCAGCTTCCATGCCCTTGCCACCTCTGATGCTGGCCATGCACCCTGGCTGATGACCACCTTAACTAGGGCTCATTTTTTGGGTAGGGGTTATATTAGGCACACACAGAAACTCATGCTAGGTCTTATTTTCAGGATAGGTCTTATTTTCAGAATAGGTCTTATTTTCATGAAAAACAGTAGGAAGGATCCCTTTTGAGATGTTTCCCACTTCTCTTTTCCTCCTGTGGGCTCAGCTGTTGCCCAGCTGTTGCCTATCTGACTGTTGCCCAGTCTGGAGTTTTTCCTCCTGTCATTTCCATGTATCATTAGAAACCCCCACCTGTTTGTACTCTGGAGGAAGATTACAGGTAGTCCTCGACGTACCACAGCTGAGCCCAACGTTTCTGTTGTTAAGTGAAACATTGCTTAAGTGAGTTTTGCTCAACCAAGACTTTTCTTGCTACAGTTGTTAAGTGAATCACTGAACTGTTTAAGTTAGTCACATGGTTTTTAAGTAAATCTGGCTTCCTCATTGACTTTCCTAATCAGGAGGAGAGTCAGGAGAACTCGGCATGGGAGTGTGGAGACCTACTCCTTGTGTCCAATCTCACCGCGACGTCAGCCTGAAGTCTGTAATTTAGGTCTTCTATGGGCATAAGCACATACATGGAACATGATTTATAAATCACAACAGTGTCAGTCTCTTCTTTCATGTTCGTTCTTCTCCTGAAGAAGGCAACCATGTTTTGATTTTAATTTTTTGCCATCATCCAGACTCCACAGGGGTTATGCAGCCAATAAATTTAGATAGATGGATGGATGGATAGATAGATAGATAGATAGATGATATAAATAAGATAGATAGATAAGTGATAGATAGATAGATATAGAGAGATAGATAAGATATAGATCGATAGAAGATAGATAGATAAGATCTCTTACCTATGATAGCTAGATAGCTTGAGATAGCTAGCTGTAGCTAGCTAGCGATAGCTAGATATAAATAAGATAGATGATAGATAGATAGATATATAGATAGATATAGATGGATGATAGAAGATAGATGAGAGGTATAGATAAGATAGATACAGATAAGATAGATAAGGAATAGTTAGCTAAGAGATAGCTATATAGCTATAGATAATATCTCTTATCTATGATAGCTAGATATATCTATATAGCAAGTGATAGCTAGATATAGATAAGATAGATAGATATCTATATAGCTAGCGATAGCTAGATATAGATAAGATAGCTAGATAGATGAGAGATATAGATAAGAGATATAGATAAGATAGATGATAGCTAGATAACTATAAATAAGATCTCTTATCTATGATAGCTAGATAGAGATATCTATAGATATAGCTAGAGATAGCTAGATATATACAATAAATAGATGAGAGATATAGATAAGATAGATAGAAGATAGATAGATGAGAGATATAGATAAGAGATAAAAGATATAGATAAGATAGATAAGTGATAGCTAGATAGCTATAGACAAGATCTCTTATCTATGATATCTAGATAGATAGAGATAGCTATAGCTAGATAGCTAGATAGCTAGATGGATGATAGATAGAACATAGATATATGACAGAAGATAGATAGATAGATAGATAGATAGATAGATAGATAGATAGATAGATAGATAGATAGATAGATAGATAGATAGATAGATAGATAAATAGATGGATGATAGATGGATGGATGGATGGATGGATGGATGGATGGATGGATGGATGGATGATAGATAGAAGATAGATAGATGATAGATAGATAGATAGATAGATAGATAGATAGATAGATAGATAGATAGATAGATGATAGATACATGCATGACAAACACTAAACAAACAACTACCAGAACCATTCCAGAACCAACATCTCACATACAAATCTTCATCAAATCGGATGACGCTGAAACTCTGCAATTATTCTTTTTTCTCTCTTTGGATGTGCGCTTTATGTACAGTAAGTAAATGTTCCAAAAAGAGCCAGAAATGGCAGGAAGGGGGGACGCAGGCTGTTAATTAACACTTCGGTATCCTCAGCGCCGCCTCCTTTTTTCCCCCACCTCCGAAACCACCAGGACCCAACCAATCGGAAAACGACACAAAGAACGATCCGAAAAGTATATAGAACGGCACCATCCTCACTCGGCAAAAAGCGCACCATCGAGTTGATGCCGGGACAGAGAGGTCGTGTTAAGAGGGCGGGCCCAAACGGTCTCACTTTCAGTGGATAGGGCGGTCCTCACTTCCTGATCGGCCCCCCCGAAGCTCCACCCCTGCCTTTCCATTGGCTGGCGGAATGGACCCCTCCTCCGCCGCCGCTTCCCGCAGATCGCTCTGGCTTAATTGAGCGGGGAGGGGAGAGGAGTAAGTGGTGAATTTGGCGCCTGCGCGGTGGGGGGGAAATGTTGGCTGCGGTGTGGCTGGCTTTGGCTGCTTGTTTCTTCGCCGCGCTGCTGGTTCTGCTAGTCCTGCCGCTGAAAAGATCACCCGGGGCTCTCTCGCTTAACCTCTCCGGGATCTTTCAAGATCTGATCCGGTACGGGAAGACCAAGACAGCCTGTGGGCAGCGTCCTGCCCTTCTGCAGATCTTTGATGTTCCCAAGAGGTAAATCAAACAGGTCAGCAGTTATCTAGGAGAGGGATCTCCAACCTTGGCAACTTTAAGACTTGTGGACTTCAACTCCCAGAATTCAGCAAAGCTGGCTGAGGAATTCTGGGAGTTGAAGTCCACAAGTCCTAAAGTTGCCAAGGTTGGGAGACCCCTGATCTAGGAGAAGAATACAATGAGATTAGAGCTGGAAGGGACCCTGGAGGTCTTCTAGTCCAACCCCCTGCTCAAGCAGGAGGAGATCCTATAGACCGTTTCAGGCAAGTGGCTGTCCAGTCTCTTCTTTTAAAACATTCCACTGATGAAGCAACCACAACTTCTGGAGGCAAGTTATTCCACTGCTTAATTATTCTCACTGTTAGGAAATTTCTCCTTAATTCCAGGTTGCTTCTCTCCTTGGTTAGTTTGCATCCATTATTATTGAGTCTTGTCATCTGCACCTCTATAACTGTCTGGTTTGGTTCTGCAACCCAACAAGACAGACACAGACTTCAGAGGATCATTAGAACTGCAGAAAAAACAATGGCTACCAACCTGCCTTCCATTGAGGACCTGTATACTGCACGAGTCAAAAAGAGGGCTGTGAACATATTTACAGACCCCTCACATCCTGGACATAAACTGTTTCAATTCCTACCCTCAAAATGACGCTATAGAGCACTGCACACCAGAACAACTAGACACAAGAACAGGTTTTCCCCGAATGCCATCACTCTGCTAAACAAATAATTCCTTCAACATTGTCAAACTATTCACTAAGTCTGCATTACTATTAATCACATCATTCCTATCACCCGTCTCCTCCCACTTATGACTGTATGACTGTAAATTTGTTGCTGGTATCCTTACGATTTATATTGACTGTTTCTTAATACGATTTCATTGCTTATTTGCACCCTGTGACTATCATTAAGTGTTGTATCTTATGATCCTTGACAAAAGTATCTTGCCTTTTTATGTACACTGAGAGCATATGCATCAAGACAAATTCCATGTTTGTCCAATCACACTTGGCCAATAAAGAATTCTATTCTGGACTTCCGGGTGGCTCCACCTCTTCGCTGAGCCCTAATTAAAGGGGCTCCGCACTGAACATCGTAAAAGCCAGGAAAAGCCGGCTTTAATCTTTTTCTCTGGATGAAAGAGGAAAGATAAGAGCAGCAGGAAATGTTGGTAGACCTCCCCAGAGGCTTTGTTTTAATTAAGCAGAGCTTCGAAGGGTTGATGGGTCCCATAAATATTCCTGCCATTCTCCGACTTCAGTGCGCTCCTGCAAAAGCAGGAAAAGAAGAAAGTGTCCATCTCTGCTAATTGTCTTATCTTTATGGATCTCTTTAAGCAGACGGAATGAGTGCCAGCGGACAATTATTGGATTGCAAGTATTTTTGACTTCCTGACTTCTACCTTCTAAAAAAGAGAAATTTTTTTCCTTTGTTCTAATTGACTCTTAAAGATGGCGCCTGAACGGGAGTGAAGTGACGAATGGAATTTTAAACAGTCTGTGCAACTAAGAAGATAAGAAATGTTATGTGTGGATTTTAATGAAGTGAACTGAGCTCTCCTATACTTAAAGGGAAAGAGAAGTTTCTAGACTTATATTTTGTGAATTTTAAAACTGAAATGGCTACTAAACCACCTAAGACTGGGGGCAGAAGGGTTCTGAACCAGCTTTAGAAGATCTGATTAAAGAGCAAGGAAAGTGTCTGAAGAAAGGTTTAAGGAGATTATGGATAATAATGAGAAAATAAGAGAAGAAATAAGAGAATAATAAAAAATAAGAAGATATCTTGATGGCTTTTCAAGGTTTGGCAAAAGACTGGAGGTGGTGGAGGAGGAGGTGCAAGAAATTGTTCAGTCAAATCAACAAATAGAAAATAGAATGGGGAATGCAAATCAAATTGGATAAAAATGAAGATCAAGTGGTGGTGATGCAGTATAGAATGATGGAAGGAGCTCTGAGAATTAGAGGTTTGAATGAGGACAAAGGGGAAGATTTAAAAAAAATTTTATCAGAAGCTCTGGCTGAATTTATTGAACTTGATCCACAAGAGGTTGCTTATCAAATTGACAAAATTTATAGAGTTAATTCTTGGATTGCTAGGCAAAAGAAACTTCCTAGAGACATTGTGGTTTATTTTTTGAAAAGAACAGTGAGGAATCAAATTTTGCAAGTTGCTTTTCAGAAAAACTTGAAAATAGGGGAACAGGAGTTGAAGGTTTTGAAGAGATTCCTCCCAAGATGTTAAGGGATAGAAAGGACTTTACATTTTCACTCAAGAACTTAAGAAATACCAGATTCAATTTAGATGGGAGGTTCCAGTTGGCTTGACAGTGTATTATCAGGAAGGAGATATCGTATTGACACAGTGCTTAAGGCCAAAGATTTTCTTTCTACAGTGCTGAAATTTGAAATAGAAATAATAGAAAAAGAATTCAAGAGACTCAAATGGGTGTGGAAGCTGAGGTGATTCCAGTGATGTTACCATCAGAGGAACAACCACAAGAACAAAGACTGACGAGGAGCCCTTAAGCGTAAAGAAAAGGAGCAACAAACTCAAAGTAAAGTTCAGGATTCTGCTACAGAAGCGGTGGGAGGAGCACGGCCGAAGATACGGGAGGACGATCTTCAGTTGATTGCTCAAAGGCTTCAGCAGCCCAGTAATGGCAAATAAAATCTTGACTTGGAATGTCAATGGTTTGAACTCAGCTCAGAAGAGAAGAAAAATATTTCATTATTTGAAACAATTTAAAATGATGTTATTTGCTTACAAGAAGCATATTAAATAATCAGATCAAAAGTACCTAATAAACTCAAAGTTAGGTAAACATTTTGTTGCTTCAGCTTTGGAGAAAAAACATGGCATAGTGGTTTATTTGAGAAAAGATATACCAGCCAAGTTAATAGAGGCAGATATTCACGGAAGATATATTGCTATTGAACTTACAATAGAAACAAAAAGGACTCTCTTGCTTGGTATATATGCACCCAATCAGCAACAAGAAAAATTTTATAGAATGTTATATGATAAGTTGAATCTATGGGATTATAAATCGTGCATTATATTGGGAGATTGGAATGGAGTAATAGATACACGAAAGGACAAGAGAATTTCTTCCAAGAAGATACCTGCACATGCAAAGCTGCCTAAATCCTTTTTTGATATGATAGAAGATTTTGAGTTAAGAGATGTATGGAGACTGCGAATTTGGAGGAAAGAGACTATACGTTTTACTCTGATAGGCATCAATCCTTCTCACGTATTGATTTTATTTTAATTTCTAATGATTTGCTTTTTAGAGTGAAGAAAACTAAGATATTTCCAAGATGTTTGTCTGATCATAGTCCTGTTTGGATGGAATTGCAATATGGAAAAGAGGGTAGAAGAACTTGGAGATTAAATGAAAATTTGTTTAGATATCAGGATAATGTAAATCAATGTAAAAAGCAGATGAAAGAATTTTTTGATTATAATTTGAATAATGAAACATCGATAGAAATGGTTTGGGACTCCAGTAAAGCCTTTATGAGAGGTGTATTAATATATCTTAATAATAGACAGAGAAATAAGCAACAAAGACAGCGTAGGTATTTAGAAGAGGAAATTTATAAGAAACAACAATTATTAATACATAATCCACATGATCAAAAACTTAAAGATGCAATAAAGTTACTACAGAACCAATTTAATATGATAATGGCTGATCAGGTGGCAACAAATATACAATATGCCAAACATAATACTTTTTGTAACGCAAATAGACCTGGTAGGTGGTTAGCATATACTTTAAGGAAAAGACAAAACAACGTACTATAGAAAAAATAGAATACAAAGGTAAAGAGAGATATCAACAGGATAAAATTAAAAAAGCTTTTTTAGAATATTATACAAATTTATATCTTAAAGATAATATATTGAATAGGGATATTGATAATTATTTGAAGGAATATAAGGTTAAAAATTTAACTTTAGAACAAACGGATGAATTGAATCGCCTATAACCTCGGAAGAAATTATTTTGGTAATTAAACAATTAAAAATGGGAAAACTCCTGGTACAGATGGGCTCACAGTTAGTTATTATAGGAATTTACAGGATGAGATGTTAGGTCCACTTAAGGAATTATTTAATCAGATACAACTAGGAGAATTCCCCTCATGGAGAACCTCTTTTATTTCATTGATACCAAAGAGGAACAGGATTGTTCTAAACCTGGGAATTATAGGCCAATCTCACTTTTAAATAATGATTATAAGATTTTGTTAAAATAATAGCTAATAGATTAATGTTGATTCTGCAGCGAAGAATTCATAATGATCAATCTGGATTTATAAAAGGGAGACAGATGAGGAATAATGTTAGGCAGATTGTTAATTTACTGGAGTACTTAGAAAAGAAAAATTTTATTCCAGCAGCATTTATTTTTCTCGATGCAGAGAAAGCTTTTGATCGATTGCATTGGGATTTTTTATTTAAATTAATAGAAAAGATGCAATTTGGAGATGGTTTTTTAAGAATAATTAGGGCAATTTATGGAGAGCAAACAGCACAGATTATAATCAATGGTAGCTTAACAGAACCTTTTAAGATTGCGAAAGGAACAAGACAGGGATGTCCTTTATCACCATTATTGTTTATTTTAACTCTAGAACCATTATTGGATAAAATACGAAGTAAAGGAGATAGAGGAATTAGAGTTAGACAGTATGAATATAAGTTAAGAGCTTTTGCAGATGATTTGGTGATTACTTTAACAAACCCTATAAATTCTAGTAAATCTTTGTTGGAAATAATTGATCAATATGGGAATGTTTCAGGGTTTAAGGTAAATCAGAAAAAGACAAAAGTGATAATAAAAAATATGGCCAGACAACAGAAAGAAAAATTAGAGGAAGTAACAGGATTTGAAATTGTAAAGAAGGTTAAGTACTTAGGGGTTTATATTACGTCATCAAATGTGAAATTGTATAAGAATAACTATGAGGTTTTATGGCAAAAAGTTCAGAAGGAGTTGATTGTTTGGAAAAAATTGCAATTATCTTTGCTGGGGAGAATTGCTGCTATTAAAATGAATGTTTTACCTAGATTTTTATTCCTCTTTCAGATGATACCAATAATTAAGAAAGATAAGAATCTTGAGGAATGGCAGAAGGGAATTAACAAATTTATATGGGAAGGTAAAAAAGCTAGGGTTAAAATGAAAATAATTCAAGATTCTCGGAAAGGGAGGTTTAAAATGCCTAATTTTAAATTATATTATGAAGCAGCTGCTCTCTCTGCAATAAGTGATTGGTTTAATTTAACAGAGGACAGAATTTTGAATATAGAAGGTTATGATTTGTTATATGGATGGCATGCATATTTAATTTATGACAAAAAAGTGGATAAGGCTTTTAAAAATCATGTGCTAAGAAATGCCCTTCTGCGTGTTTGGAAAAAATACTCTTATAAACTAAATTATAAGGTTCCTATATGGGCAAGTCCTAGACATACAGTAGAAAATATAAACATAGAACAGAATCAGGAAATGATTACATATAAAGATCTTTTGTATACTGAAAGAGGTAATTTGCAGTTAAAATCTCTGCAAGTATTAAGAGAGGAAGGGAAAAATTATACTTGGTTTCAATATGAGCAACTACGTGCTAGATGGAAGGGAGATCAGAAAATTGGTATAGAGCAGAACGAGGGAAATTTGGTAAAGCAAATTAGAAATCAGTCTCAGGAGCATATAAAGAGATTGTATAATGTGTTACTTGAAATAGATTCTGAAAGGGACTTGGTAAAGGACTGTATGATAAAGTGGGCACAAAACTTTCAGGAGCCAATATTATTGGAAACGTGGGAAAAATTTGGGTTAGAAATGTTAAATTCACGAGGCACAGAATCTGAGGGAAAACTTTTATAAAATGTTTTATAGATGGCATCTAGATCCTAAAAAATTATCGTGTATGTATCCAGAAATGCAAGCAAAATGTTGGAGATGTAATTGTGATGACGCTACATATTTTCACATTTGGTGGACTTGTAAGGACATAAAGGCCTTTTGGATAAAAATTTGGTGGATTTTACAAAATGTTCTGAAAAGAAGATAAAGTTCCTGCCGCAATTTTTCTTGTTGGGAATTATTACGGATTGTACAGTAATTGAGACTAAATTGATTTTAAATCTAATAACTGCAGCAAGATTACTAATAGGACAATATTGGAAGAAAAAGAAGTACCAACAATAGAAGAATGGATATTGAAAGTTGCCAATTTGGCTGAGATGGCGAAGATATCAGCCTTTTGAAAGACAATACAAGAAAGATACTTAAAGGAATGGAAAAATGGATTGACTATATTCAACGTAGATATCAGACTAAGAGTTATCAGACTGTTTTGAATGATTATGATGTATTATTTTGATTGCTTTTGGGGAAGTTAGGAATTGATGATTGTAGGGTATAATTAAGTTGGGACGAAAATTTTTAGCATATGTTTGTTTTATTTTTAACTACACCTTGTGCTCGTTCCGGGAAGTCGGGGGGGGGGGGGAGGGGGGTTGCGAAGGGAGGGGGGAGGGGGGGGAAAGGGGGGAAAAAATTTTGTAAAACTTTTTGAATAAAAAAAAAAAAAAAAGAATTCTATTCTATTCTAGTCACTGAAGCAGTCGGTGTGAGATTAAATGGACTCCAGAGGATGGTAGAGGATGGGAAGGCCTGGAGGAACGTTGTCCATGGGGTTGCAATGGGTCGGACACGACTTTGCAACTAACAATAACAACATTCCATTCTATTCTATTCTATTCTATTCTATCCATTGTTCCTTGTCTTGACACCTGATGTTTTAAAAAATAGATTAACTCCTTTCTGGCAGGAAATATTGGAATACAGCTAGTCCTTGACTTATGACCACAACAGAGCCCAACATTGCTCCATTTAAGTGGAATTTGCCCCATTTTATGACCTTTCTTGCCACAGTTGTTAAGTGAATTGCTGCAATTGATATGATAGTAACCTGGTTGTTAAGTGAATCTGGTTTTCCCCATTGACTTTGCTTGTCAGAAGGTTCCAAAAGTTTGATCACATGAGCTTGGGACACAGCAACGGTCATAGATATGAAACAATTGCCAAGCGTCTTGAGTTTTGATCACATGATTATGGGGATACTGAAAAGGCGGTAACTGTGGTAACGGTCGTAAGTCACTTTTTTCAGTGCCATTGTAACTCTGAATGGCCGCTAAAGGAACTGTTGTAAGTCAAGGTATTGTTATCATGTCCCACTTAGTCCTTTTTTTCTCTAGACTAGCCAAGCCCAAATCCTGCAACTGTTCCTCATATGTTTTAGGCTTTTAATCATCTTAGTTGCTCTTCTCTGCACTTTTCCCAAACTCTCAACATCTTTTTTGTAATGTGGTGACCAAAACTGGATGCCTCCTAGAATGGACTCCGAATACAGTGGAGTCCTTCCTGCTTCATCTTCTTGCTTCACACTTAATGATAGTCACAGGGAAACAGTCAATATAAATCTTAAGGATACCAATAACAGTCATACAGTCATAAGTGGGAGGAGATGGGTGATGGGAACGATGAGAAGATTAATAGTAGTGCAGATTTAGTAAACAGTTTGACAGTGTTAAGGGAATTATTTGTTTAGCAGAGTGATGGCCTTTGGGAAAAAAATGTTCTTGGGTCTAGTTATTCTGGTGTGCAGTGTTCTATAGCAGCGGTCACCAACTGGTGGTCTGTGGACCACTGGTGGTCCGCGAGAAAATTTTGGTGGTCCGCAGAAAAATTATTTGCATTTTTTATATTGCACTAAATCAGGGGTCCTCAAACTATGATCCCTATGATACATGCAATGAACGTTTGTGTTGTTGCAGAGTCTTTTTGTATGGGTCGGGGTCTTTTTGTGTGGGTCAGAGGGGGCCAGAAATTCTGACTCGGGGTCTGCTTCAGCCTCCTGGTGTGGGGCTTTGGGCAAAGGCTGGAGGGAAATATCGCTGGTGGTGAAGAGCCGGAGGGCCTCGTTCCAGTGGGACTGCATCATGGCCTGGAATTGGCTGACCATCTCAGCCTGCTGAGCCTCCAGGTGCCTGTACCTGGCCTTGCACTCCCGCAGGTCTTCCCTCTGCTTGGAAAGCCTATGCTCCTGATCCTCAGTGAGGTGCTTCTGCTGAGCCTCCTTCTCGGTCAGATCCAATTTGAACTGAGCTGTTTTGCCAACTCTTTCTCATAGTGGCTGTTTAGCTCCAACAACTGCTTCCTGTTGGGGCCCTAAGGAGCCCCGGCAGGCAGGCAAGGAGAGGCTGGGAGGGGAGGGGTGAGTAGAGGCCTGCGAGGTGCCCCTTGATGTGAGTGACATTGAGTTGGCCACGTCCACTCAGTCACATGACCAACTAGCCACCTCCACCCACCCACCCACCCACCCAGCTGGTCATTACGCAGATCATTTTAGTGATCCGCAGGATTTAAAATTATGAATTTGGTGCAGTATCCAGATCCTCAGTGAAAGGTATCCGACGTTCAGTCTGGAATACCCAATGTGGGGGTGATTCAGGTAGTCCTCGACTTACAACAAGTTCATTTAGTGACCGTTTGAAGTTACAACGGCCCTGAAAAAAATGTTGCCCTCCCCCCAAGAATTAGATTGGGAATCAGTATATTAAAACTGTAATTTGCTTAATTGATCATCGAAAAGCAAACCAACCACATTGTGGTTCAACGCAACGTGCAGATGAACCCTAAACTGACCCTGGTTCCTTCTACAGGTGGTTCTACCATTTTTATGTTGTGTCTGTGACCTGGAATGGCTTCGTGTTACTGCTGTTTACGCAGTGTGTGCTTTTCTCTCGATCGTTTCCCTCCTGGCTTCAGGATTTGCTTGACATTCTTGTTGGAGCAAAGGAAGACAGAGGCGTCGGTGGCTCAGAAAATGGTATGAATTCTTGTACATGAACATATATTATTGGGTGGAGAGGGTCCCAGTATATTGTACATTTTGCAGAATAGCTTCTCTACCAAAGTTGCAGTTCTTTATTCTGTGCATGAAATCGGAGGACGAGCAAAATCATTTTCACTACAGATTTTTTCAAATATATTCCTTTCCATGTATCCCACCTTAAGTTGCGAAGGGCAGGGGGAGAAGAATAGGGCTACTGGATTTGGAAAGATCCAGAAAACTGTAGAAAAGAGGAATGATAAATAACTATACTCAAAATAATAATGCAGGTTGAAGGACATACAGTATTTTAATATATTGGATACATGAAAATATACAGGTAGCCTTGGACTTACAGTGTTTGTTTAGTGAACATTTGAAGTTACAAGGGCACTGAAAAAAGTGACTTATCACCATTTTTCACACTTATGGCCCTTACAGCATCCCCGTGGTCAGGTGATCAAAGTTCAGGACATTTGACAACTGATTCATATTTATGACAGTTCCAGTGTCCCGGAATCGTGTGGCCTTCTTTTATGTCTTTCTGACAAGCAAAGTTACTAAGTCTGCACTATTAATCTTCTCATCATTCCCATCAGCCATCTCCTCCCACTAATGACTGTATGACTGTAACTTTGTTGCTGGTATCCTTACGATTTATATTGATATTGATTGTTTCCTGGTTGCTTATTTGTACCCTATGACTATCATTAAGTGTTGTACCTTCTGATTCTTGGCAAATGTATCTTTTCTTTTATGTACACTGAGAGCATATGCACCAAAGACAAATTCCTTGTGTGTCCAATTACATTTGGCCAATAAAGAATTCTATTCTATTCCATTCCATTCCATTCCATTCCATTCCATTCCATTCTTTTTTTAAAATTTGCATTTATATCCCGCCCTTCTCCGAAGACTCAGGGCAGCTTACACTATGTCAAGCAATAGTCTTCATCCATTTGTATATTATATACAAAGTCAACTTATTGCCCCCAACAATCTGGGTCCTCATTTTACCTACCTTATAAAGGATGGAAGGCTGAGTCAACCTTGGGCCTGGTGGGACTTGAACCTGTAGTAATTGCAAGCAGCTGCTGTTAATAACAGACTGCATTAGTCTGTTGAGCCACCAGAGGCCCTTAATTCCATTCCACTTCTTCTATTCTATTCTATTCTATTCTATTCTATTCTATTCTATTCTATTCTATTCTATTCTATTCTTAACCATGTTACTAACTTAAACAACTGCAATGATTCACTGTGGCAAGAAAGATTGTAAAAAGTGACAAAACTCACATAACAAATAGCGACAGAAATTTTGGGCTCAATTATGGTCGTACGTTGAGGACTATCTGGATTGAGCAGAGGCCTCTCCCACAGCTTTACACAAGCAGGACATTTTTACTGAAAACAATTGAGAGATCTAAACTTGAAGAGCTTCCTAATCTCTCAACTCCTGTTTAAAAAAGCCAGAAGAGGTTTTGAAGAAAACGCTAGAAGCTATGGGCCTAGCTCACTATGCTTACATAACATTGCTATCACATTAACTGCACTGCTTACCCTTGGACTTCCAGGTGGCATTCAAGGTACTGAAAGTCTGTAGAGATTCTCTGTCATCCAGGTCATGGTGCTTTTTCAGGAGGCAACTGGACTTTCTGGTTTTTTTCCTTTTGAAGACGTTTTGCTTGTCATCCAAAAAGCTTCTTCAGCTCTGACAGGATGGTGGGGAATGGAAGGATTTATATTCCTTGCAGACAAAGCTAGTCATTTGCATCCTTTTAGAGGGTCCTTGAAGCACTTGGAGGTTTATCTGTGTCCTCAGGGTCACCTGAGTAGGGCTCCTGGTTCCTGTAGTCTGCATTTTTTTCCTCTGGAAATCCATTCCTACTCCCACACTGTTAAGGGTAATCTGGGTTCACAACGAAAATTGTGGACTGTTGAGCAGAGTACCCCACGTATGAAAACAACTGAGACTGGTTGTATACAATAACAGTTACTTGCAGACAAACTGGGGTTTGGTATTCCTTTACTTTTAGGGAAAAGGTAAAGTCATAGTCCAAAAACAATTCCAGGTCATACACTTATAAAGCCAGTCAGTCAGGGATGTTACAAATATCAAGTCTTCTTACCAACATAGACTTGCACAACAAATAAGGTCTTCTTTCAGTTTGGCAAAACACAGTTCAATTCACAACAGTCAGTATCTTGAGGAATCAGTAACTAGCCATGATCAAGCAACGATCATAAAGCTCAAATATACAGTTGCAGCATCTCATCAAGTTACAGTGCTGTAGCGTCCCTGTAGATTCCCCACAAGCCATAATTTAGTAGTCCTTTTATATATTGGCTACAGAGCTCAACCAATCCAGATGCTTGCACGATGCAGCACAGCCTTAAAGCAATATCATGCCTTTCTACAAACATACATAGTTAGTTTATATATTGCCTGGCCAACTAGTTAGGCAAGTAACAATTTCCTGACACACACTATTCAAAGGGCGTTCATCCCAAATTGTATAGATGCTGTGGGTCACCCATTCTTGATGCTGGGGATCATCCATAAAAGCCTTCAGACCACAGAGCCTGGAGATTGGGAAACCAGCTCTGCCTGTCCAACATGTTACCATTGCCTGTCCAAGAAGATCAGCAAGATTGGCTTGATCTGGGTCCTATCAGTTCATCGATGTCAACTGACAGGAGCTAAGGCCTTCTTTTCACAACGTCTGCACCAGGGGTGAAATCCAGCAGGTTCTGACAGGTTCTGGAGAACCGGTAGCGGAAATTTTAAGTAGTTCGGAGAACCAGCAAATACCACCTCTGGCTGGCCCCAGAATGGGGTGGGAATGGAGATTATGCAGTATCCTTCCCCTGGAGTGGGGAGGGAATGGAGATTTTGCAGTATCCTTACCCTGCCACGCCCACCAAGCCACACCACGCTCACCAAGCCACGCCCACAGAACCGGTAGGAAAAAAAAAATGGATTTCACAACTGGTCTGCACCTTCCTCAAGATTCAGATGGCCCTGACCCTGCTGGCATTCAGAAAGACCTTGAGAACTTGGTTCTTTCTCCAGACAGTTAGTTATGCGAGCCTGTTTTAATGTGTAACAGGTGAGTGGCTACTTCTGATCTCATGTTGTTGTTTTTTTTATTGATGTCTGTCATAGAAATAGTCCTCGACCTACGATCACAATTGAGCCCAACATTTCTGTTGCTAAGTGAAACATTTGTTAACTGAATTTTGCCCCTTTTTACGACCATAGTTGTTAAGTGAATCATTGTACTTACTAAACGAGTAACACAGTTATTAAGTGAGCCTGGCTTCTCCATTGACTTAGCTTGTCAGAAGGTCGCAAAAGGTGATTCCCGTGACCCCAGGACCACTGCAGCCGTCGTAAATAGGAGTCAGTTGCCGTGCATCTGAAGTTTGATCCCATGACCATGGGGATGCTGTAATGCTGGTAAGTGTGAAAAACGGTCATAAAGTCGCTTTTTTCAGTGATGTTGTAAATTGGAATGGTCACTAAACAAACAGTTATACAACGAGAACTACTTGTATTTTGACGTTTTTAATCATCACCAAATCAGTCACCAGAAGCCATTTGGATAGAATAGGAATAGGGGTGGGATGGAATGGAATAGAATAGAATAGAATAGAACAGAACAGAACAGAACAGAACAGAACAGAACAGAACAGAACAGAACAGAACAGAACAGAACAGAACAGAACAGAATAGAATAGAATAGAATAGAATAGAATTTTTTATTGGCCAAGTGTGATTGGACACACAAGGAATTTGTCTTGGTGCATACGCTCTCAGTGTACATAAAAGATACCGTCATCAAGGTACAACACTTAATGATAGTCATAGGGTATTAATATAAATCGTAAGGGTACAAGCAACAAAGTTACAGTCGTAAGTGGAAGGAGATGGGTGATGGGAATGATGAGAAGATTAATAGTAGTGCAGACTTAGTAAATAGTTTGACAGTGTTGAGGGAATTATTTAGCAGAATGATGGCTGGTGATGGCTGGTGTGCAGTGCTCCATAGCATTGTTTTGAGCGTAGGAGTTGTAACAGTTTATGTCCAGGATGTGAGGGGTCTATAAATATTTTCACAGCCCTCATTTTGACTAGTGCAGTATACAGGCCCTCAATGGAAGGCAGGTTGGTAGCAATTGTTTTTTCTGCAGTTCTAATTATCCTCTGAAGTCCGTGTCTGTCTTGTTGGGTGCAGAACCAGGAAGTTATAGAAGTGCAAATGACAGACTCAATCATTCCTCTGTAGAACTGGATCAGCATCTCCTTGGGCATCCTTGATGTCTTTTATCAGAGATTGAAAAAATCTAGAGGCTGGTCCCATATTTTTCCCATCGACAGAATTCTGAACGCAAAACATGCGTAATATCTGTGAGGATGTCTTATATATCTTGCAATTTGTTTCGGCTGAATTTGACACACCTACGACAAGGTACCACTTGTTTACACACTGTCTTGGTTGGTTTTCTAGGTGCTGAATTCCTGTCAGCCTTCCTGGTCTGCTTTTTGGTCTGGGTGAATAGCTGTCGACGGTTAAAAGAATGTCTTCACGTCAGCATCTATTCTGGAGGGGTCATTCATTTTGCACACTACTGCTTTGGCCTTTTTTACTATGTTTTGGTGGGGTTCACAGTGTTGTGTCAGGTGCCAGCAAATGGTAGAGAAGGTAAGTATCTTCTTTTGCATTCTTGCAATAAATTGTAGGAGGAGGACTGGCAGAGCCAGGCGAAGAGTAAAGAGAGAGATCAGCCTAAAATTGTTAGGTAGCCGCAAATGTACTAAGTCTAACACACACACACCCCTTGAGCCGTGGTGGTGCAGTGGATAGAAGCAGTGGTGGGATTCAAGTAATTTAACAACTGGTTCTCTGCCTTAATGATTTCTTAAAACAACCAGTTTGTCAAACTGCTCAGAAAGTTAACAACCAGTTCTCCTGAAGTGGTGCGGACTGGCTGAATCCCACCACTGGATAGAAGGCAGTATTGCAGGCTAATTCAAACAATTGCTACCAACCTGCCTTCCATTGAGAACCTGTATACTGCATGAGTCAAAAAGAGGGCTGTGAAAACATCTACAGACCCCCTCACATCCTGGACATAAACTGTTTCAACTCCTACCTTCAAAACGATGCTACAGAGCACTGCACACCAGAACAACTAGACACAAGAACAGTTTCTTCCCAAATGCCATCACTCTGCTAAACAAATAATTCCTTCAACACTGTCAAACTATTTACTAAATCTGCGGTACTATTAATCTTCTCATCGTTCCCGTCACCCATCTCCTCCCACTTATGACTGTAACTTCGTTGCTTGTATCCTTATGATTTAAATTGCTATTGTTTCCTGATTGCTTATTTGTACCCTATGACTATAATTAAGTGTTGTACCTTATAATTCTTGATGAACGTATCTTTTCTTTTATGTACACTGAGAGCGTACGCACCAAGACAAATTCCTTGTGTGTCCAATCACACTTGGCCAATAAAAAAAATTCTATAAGAAGTAAAAGAGATTAAAATACTCTCTATTGTGCAGCAGTAGAAAATCACCTGCAGTTTTTCATTCAGTTGTTTCCTGAGAAGTCTCAGGTAGTATAATCTCTGGTGGGCCCTTTTGACCAGTGCTTCAATGTGAGTGCCCCAGCTAAGGACCTCTTTTATGATAACACCCAGAAACTTAAAACTGGCCACTAGCTCCAATCAGTCTCCACTGATAAGCAAGGGCTGGATGTCGGATCTATTCCTTCTATAGTCCACTATAAGCTCCTCGGTCTTATTGGTGTTAAGGACCAAGTTATTGCCTCCACACCACAAAAGCAACCGGTCCACTTCATAAATATTCCTATTCTTTTTGCTCCGCAATCGATGAGTATCGAACTGGTGTAATAGTACATAGAACACAGTCCACTATTGATTTTTCTCATTTGAAAATGTTGGGCTGATAGGTAGCGCTGCAGGTTTTTCCCGGTTGCAGAAATGCCAGAAGTCATAGCTGGGGCTCCTGAATGCAAGATCAGATCTGCTACCATTGAACTATGGTCATTCACTTTCAAATCATTCAGTGGAATTAGGCGCAGCTTGAAGTATGGCATACATGTCTCATCCCCTTACCTAGGAAGTAGGTCAGGCTTCCTCGAAGCAGAAAATTACTGTATCTGAAAAAGTTCACTTGCGTGTTTTGGGATTGCATCCAAGGCACATATTATTATTGGTATGATCTTTGCTTTCTTTTGCCACAGTCGTTCCACTTCTATTTGCAGTTCTTTTTATGTTGTGGTTTTCACCAGTTTTTTCTCTACTACCATGTTTCCCCGAAAATAAGACCCTGTGATATTTTTTTAAACCCTGAAATAAGCGCTTGGCCTGATTGCCATGCGCTCAAAAGCCCGATTGGGCTTATTATCAGGGGATGTCTTATTTTGGGGGAAACAGGGTAGTTCTTTCTCCGATGTCTCCACGGTCCACTATCCAGACTTAAATTTTGTCTCTCTTATTGACAATTGTTAAGTCTGTCCTGTTATATGGTAGACGCCTGTCTGGATTCTAAAATCCCAGAGAACTTCAGCTTCTTTGTTTTCTACTTCTTTGTCTATTTTATGGTTCCAGCTGTTCTGGCCTGTAGGCCAATGGTCATTTCTTGCAGATTTTCCAATGCACCATTGTTGCTACTTTGTCATGTTGTTTTTTGTAGTCAGTCTGTGCAATCTTCTTGCTGCAGCTAACAGGTGATCCACTATTTCTTCAGCTTCTTTGCAATGTCATCATTTATTGTTTGTTGCTGTCTTCTCAATTCTAGCTTTATATACATTTGTTGTTTTTGTTGTTGTTGTTATATACCATTTCTGAATGGCATTTTTAAAATTCATGGATGATATTTTGCTTCAAATGGGTTAAAATTCAGACTTCAGGGGGATGTAAATAACAGTAATATCAGTTTACTATAGACCACGCTGAAATCTGAATTTGATAAAGCAGAGGTTCAGAATATTTTAAATGAATAAATGCATTCTGTCTCGCTTCACTTAGGCAAAGCTCACTCACTGACAGTCCGCTGGTACCACGTTCTAGGACTTGTGATGTTCTGTTGGGCTTCTGCCCATCAACACAGATGTCATGTTATTCTTGCTAACCTTCGAAAAGATAAATCAGGTAAAAGAATTGCTACTCCAAGTCAATATTTTTTAATCTTCCCCAGGTCAAATATGTTAGTATAGCCCCTGTTGCAATCTTGGTGCATCGTTCAAAGAGCATTGGTGATATT
The DNA here is from genome assembly GCF_028640845.1 of Ahaetulla prasina. Lineage (NCBI taxonomy): Eukaryota > Metazoa > Chordata > Lepidosauria > Squamata > Colubridae > Ahaetulla > Ahaetulla prasina. Next base: position 78,519,197 of record NC_080546.1, on the reverse strand, counting down.
TAGATAGAAAGCATACAGAACAAACAACTTAGGTTTTTAAATCCAGATTAGGGATGTCAGTGCTTCAAATGCCAAGTCAAAAAGGTGCTTTGGAGTGAGTTTAACTACACACCGAACCCTGTGGATATCGCCTTAAAAACATTGGTTATTATCCTGGGATTATAGGGTAGCAATCCCAGGAAAAGTCGAGCTTGAATTAATAACCAACAACCAATAATGCCAACAACCATGAACCGGTGGTGGGTTTCAAAACTTTTTACTACCGGTTCTGTGGGTGTGGCTTGGTGGGCGTGGCTTGGTGGGTGTGGCAGGGGAAGGATGCAGTAAAAATCTCCATTCTCCCCTCCACACACACTCCAGGGGAAGGTTACTGCAAAATCCCCATTTCCTCCTGATCAGCTGGGACTCGGGAGGCAGAGAATAGATGGGGGCGGGGCCAGTCAGAATTTTTACTACTGGTTCTCCAAACTACTCGAAATTTCTGCTACCGGTTCTCCAGAACTGGTCAGAACCTGCTGAAACCCACCTCTGCCATGAATCCATATCTGCCCTACAGCACTTTCTTGTACTCTGTTGGCATTTCTTTTAAATCAAAACAGTATTTTCCTGTGACTGAGTAGGCCCAGAAGACACAGCTTCTCTTAAGGAGGCTCCAAGTATGGTAAGGCATATTTATTCCATCCAAGCCATCTTTTTCGGCTCGGGATCCAAAATGCTGCATATCCCCAATGCATAAATATTCTGAACTTGTATGTGAAAGAGCAGAGGATTCAGTGTAAGGAACCAAATATATGTGTGATGGAGGATTGTGGAATCCAAACACTCCTGCCTCGTTGCCCTTCTTAGCCTTTTCTCTCAAGAAATATTTCACAAGAAGAGTCCTCCACTCCTCTGCTCGCAACAAAATACCTTATGCCACCAGACTTGAAATTCTGCATTTAGAAAATTTAGAACTACGCCGCCTTCGGTATGACCTGAGCATAGCTCATAAAATTGTCTGCTACAATGTCCTTCCTGTCAATGACTACTTCAGCTTCAACCACAACAATACACGGGCACACAATAGATTCAAACTTAAAGTGAACTCGATTGCAGAAAATATGACTTCAGTAACAGAGTTGTTAATGCCTGGAATGCACTACCAGACTCCGTGGTCTCATCCCAAAATCCCCAAAACTTTAACCTAAGACTGTCTACTATTGACCTCACCCCATTCCTAAGAGGTCTGTAAGAGGCATGCATAAGAGCACCAGCTTGCCTACTGTCCCTGTCCTAATGTTCTTTTTAGTTGTATTTGTTTTATGTATTCAATTCATGCTTATATTTATATATATTATTTAATATGTATTTGACAAAATAAATAAATAAATAAGATGGAGTCTTAGATTGAGACTGAAAGAAGAGAGTTATTGTGAGAAACGATAGTAGAAACACATGTTTTGGATCGAGGGACTTTTTTGGCACCTTTCACCAGCATCCTGCTTTTGGTCTACATCAAAGCTGTCAAACTCCCGGATGTGTCACGTGCTGGCCATGCCCATACCTGGTTTAGCGAAGGGGGTAAAAGTCCTGATATGTCATGTGAGACGCCACTGTGATGACATGAGTTTGACACCCTTGGTCTACATCAAAGGCCACTTACAAGACCCATTATTAACAACACAGGCCTAGGGAATTTAGACCAAGGGTCTCCAACCGTGGCAACTTTAAGACTTGTGGACTTCAACTCCCAGAATTCCTCAGCCAGCAAAGCTGGCTGAGGAATTCCGGGAGTTGAAGTCCACAAGTCTTAAAGTTGCCAAGGTTGGAGACCCTTGGTTTAGACCAGGGGTAGTCAACCTTTTTATACCTACCGCCCACTTTTGTATCTCTGTTAGTAGTAAAATTTTCTAACCACCCACCAGTCCCACAGTAATGCGCCGTGTATCATCGTCTGTGCATGCCTCTCACGCATCGTGGATTGGGTTTTTTGAGGGGGGGGCGCCGGCTACCAGCTCTGCTTGTCTGTTACAGCTGGGTGGTGTGGGAGGAGATGTGCGAGCTATTCTGGGACGAGGCTGTTTTGTTTGCGGTCACACTAAAGCGCGATTCACTTACGTAACATGAACTAAACTTATGCGCAGGCGATACAAATAGTATATTTTCAGAAATTTAAATTGTCACGGGGAATTTTATGAAAACCTAATGAAAATGTTTTTAAATAATTCTATGAATTTTTTTAAAAAAGTCAATTAAATTAAAAAAAAGGAAAGTGCTTCAGTATCGGACAAAACCCCTACCGCCCACCATGAAACCTGGAATGCCCACTAGTGGGCGGTAGGGACCAGATTGACTACCACTGGTTTAGACTATAGCTAAAGAGTAAGAGCAAATTTCATTCATGTGCCAGGCTAGCTGGGATGGTGGCTTTTGATGCTGAACATAGATGATTGCAAGATGAAGCTAAAATATCTACTTGGGAAAATGTTTAAATGTAGTTTTTTTTATAGGCACAGTATGTAACATGTGAGACAGGAACATACTTTGGATGTGTCTAGAGGCATAATAATTAAGACATCATATAATCCAGGAAAACAAGTTCTTTGGCCAAACTGGATTATCTTGTCATTCACATTAATCATGGGTTAGAGAAGACTGGCTGCTCAAAAAAAAGTAACAAACAGATCTGATCATAGTGACTAAGGAGAAATTTCCTGACAGTTAGAACAATTAATCAGTGGAACAACTTGCCTGCAGAAGTTGTGAATGCTCCAACACTGGAAAATTTTAAGAAAATGTTGGATAACCATTTGTCTGAAATGGTGTAGGTTTTCCTGCCTGGGCAGGGGGTTGGACTAGAAGACCTCCAAGATCCCTTCCAACTCTGTTTTTGTTGTTTTTGTTGTTGTTGTTGTTGTTGTTATTAAGATCCTCCAAACTGACCAAAATAAGCACTTAGTTTTGTCTTGGAAACAAGTGGAAACAAGTGGAAACAAATACCGGTATATCCACTTGTTGATTAGCAGTTAACTTGGTTAGTGACCATTCATAAATATGATGGTATTTGTAAACAATTTATAAACAGTAATAAAGGCAGGATAAAAAATACATTTTCAGACTAGTGTGGATTTATGACCAAATTTCCTGCATCTAACAACAAAAGCCTTCAATGCGAAACTGATTAAGGTCTGGTCAGTTTCAGGCAGCAGCTCTTTAAACCAGCGATCACCAACTGGTGGTCCATAGACCACTGGTGGTCCGCGAGAAAATTTTGGTGGTCCACAGAAAAATTATTTGCATTTTTTATATTGCACTAAATCGGGGGTCTTCAAACTACGGCCCTTGGACCAGATACGTGCAATGAATGTTTGTGTTGCTGCAGAGAGTCTCCCCCTTCAGGGTCTTTTTGTGTAGGTCAGAGGTGGGCAGAAATTCCGACTCTGAGTCTGCTTCAGCCTCCTGGTGCGGGGCTTTGGGCAAAGGCTGGAGGGAAGTGCTGCTGGTGGCGAAGAGCCAGAGGACCTCGTTCCAGTGGGACTGCATCATAGCCTGGAACTGGCTGACCATCTCAGCCCAGTGAGCCTCCAGGTGCCTGGAACTGGCCTCGCACTTCCGCAAGTCTTCCCTCTGCTTGGAAAGCCTATGCTCCTAGTCCTCAGTGAGGTGCTTCTGCTGAGCCTCCTTCTCAGCCAGATCCAATTTGAACTGAGCTGTTTTGCCAATTCTTTCTCATGGTGGCTGCTTAGCTCCAACAAGTGCTTCCTGTTGGGTCCCTAAGGAGCCCGGGCGGGCAGGAGCGGAGTGGGTGGGAGGGGCGAGTAAAGGCTGGCGAGCTGCCCCTTGACGTGAGTGACATTAAGTTGGCCACACCCACCCAGTCACATGACCACTTAGCCACGCCCACCCATCCAGTTATTAGGCAGATCATATTAGTGGTCCGCGGGATTTAAAATTATGAAGTTAGTGGTCCCTGAGGTCCGAAAGGTTGGTGACCCCTGCTTTAAACATCTCTCTGGTCTATGTGGGGGTTCAAAAAGGAGAGGGAGAAAAAAAATAGGTCCAGCACATGACACTGGACAGAGAACTTTATCTGACTGACAGATAATCAGTCAGACAGCAATCGGATTTTCACAGCTTCTCTCTCTTGCTCTTTGAGACACAAATTCACTTAGCAACTATTTTGCTTAGTGACGGAGTCGCTGGACCAGATTACAGTCACTGTAATGGAAAAGGGCCAAACAGAGCCAATGGATTTATTAAAGTTGTAGCCTGTTTTTCCCCCTCTCGCTATCTAATTACATCATTAGTTCCGCTCACCTTTCTAAATTCAAGAGCTAATTTCTTTCTTTTCTTTTTCATTTTTTTTTAGGAAAGGTCTCCAGTTTGGATCACAGCATTCCTTTTGGAGACTGGTTTGAAATGGTGTCCAGTCCTCATTATTTTGCAGAATTTCTCATATATACATCAATGGCTGTCACTTTTGGATTTTATAACTTAACTTGGTGGCTAGTGGTGACATACGTCTTTTTTAACCAGGCAGTAAGTGCTGTTTTGTGCCACGAATATTACTTAAACAAATTTAAGCACTATCCAAAATATCGGAAAGCATATATACCTTTTATTTTTTAAATTATTTATATTAAATGGAGTGTGATTCTAGATTTGCAGCGATTAAAGAGCTTGAATTTTTCTGGGATGAAGTGATTATTACCATTTTTTTTTTGTTGGGGAAATTGAATTGCTGCTGATCATTCTATAGGTCATTTATTAAACACAGCTGGGTGTATGAAAACATGCCTCTGTTCTGTTGTGATAACCAGAGCAATTTTATGTAATCTACTTAGAAGAAAGTTCAATTGAGTTTAATCAGTGGTCAAATGTAAAATTTGTTACTACCGGTTCTGTGACCGTGGTTTGGGGAGTGGTGGTAATGTGACTGGGTGGGCGTGGCCACTTTTTTTTTATTTTAAAAGCATTTTTTCTACAATCTCTTCAGCCGAAGACGTTGTAGAAAAAAATGCTTTTAAAGGGTTCTGACGATCCCAGCTGAGTTGCCTGATCATCAGAACCTTTTAAAAGCATTTTTAACAACCTCTTTGGTCGAAAAAGTTGTAGAAAAAATGCTTTTAAAAGGTTCTGACGATCCCAGCTGAGCCGCACGATCATCAGAGGCTTTTTTTTTTTTAAAGCATTTTTTCGGTTGAAGAAAAAATACTTTTAAAAGTTAAAAAAGAAAACCTCTGATGATCCAATGGCTTAGCTGGGCATGGGCGGGGGGGGCGGGGGGAGATTTTTGCTACCGGTTCACCGAACCACCCACTGCCATCGCTACCGGATCCGGTCCAAACTGGGAGCATTTTACCCCTGAGTTTAAAACGTCGTATCCCAAAGAGATGCTCCCTAAAATAAGATCATAGCCAGAGGGGGTATTCAGCCAGTTCGGACAGATTCAGGCGAACTGGTAGCGACGACTGCCACCTGCCCAGAAGTAATGCCATCCTATTTAGCCACGTTTTCGAGGCCGGGCGCAGGCGCAGAAGGTGCATGCGTGGGGTGAACCAGTGGCAAGAATATGTGAAACTCACCACTGATCATAGGTAAAGATAAAGGTTCTCCTTGCACATATGTGCTAGTCGTTCCCGACTCTAGGGGGCGATGCTCATCTCCGTTTCAAAGCCGAAGAGCCAGCGCTGTCCGAAGACATCTCTGTGGTCATGTGGCCCGCATGACTAAACGGCAAAGGCGCACGGAAAGCTGTTACCTTCCCACCAAAGGTGGTCCCTATTTTTCTACTTGCATTTTTTACCTGCTTTCGAACTGCTAGGTTGGCAGAAGCTGGGACAAGTAACGGGAGCTCACCCCATTACGCGGCACTAGGGATTCGAACCGCTGAACTGCCAACCTTCCGATCAACAAGCGCAGTGTCTTAACCACTGAGCCACCACATCGCTACTGCTGATCATAGCCATAGGCAATTACAATATATATGCTTGTTTGACAAAATGCATCATTAACTGTGGGGCTTACTTCTGAGTAAACAGCAAAGGAATGCACTTTTAATTAATAGATACTGATGGATGGGGTTTTTTTTCTTTGCACAACTTTCTTGCTTCAGATAAGTATATATGTTTAAATTTTTTTAAACTTTTAAAGTATAGAAAAATGCTTTTAAAAGGTTCTGACGATCCCAGCTGAGTTGCCTGATCATCAGAACCTTTTAAAAGCATTTTAACAACCTCTTTGGTCGAAAAAGTTGTAGAAAAATGCTAAAGGTTCTGACGATCCCAGCTGAGTTGCCTGATCATCAGAACCTTTTAAAAGCATTTTAACAACCTCTTTGGTCGAAAAAGTTGTAGAAAAATGCTAAAGGGTTCTGACGATCCCAGCTGAGTTGCCTGATCATCAGAACCTTTTAAAAGCATTTTAACAACCTCTTTGGTCGAAAAAGTTGTAGAAAAATGCTAAAGGGTTCTGACGATCCCAGCTGAGTTGCCTGATCATCAGAACCTTTTAAAAGCATTTTAACAACCTCTTTGGTCGAAAAAGTTGTAGAAAAATGCTAAAGGGTTCTGACGATCCCAGCTGAGTTGCCTGATCATCAGAACCTTTTAAAAGCATTTTAACAACCTCTTTGGTCGAAAAAGTTGTAGAAAAATGCTAAAGGGTTCTGACGATCCCAGCTGAGTTGCCTGATCATCAGAACCTTTTAAAAGCATTTTAACAACCTCTTTGGTCGAAAAAGTTGTAGAAAAATGCTAAAGGGTTCTGACGATCCCAGCTGAGTTGCCTGATCATCAGAACCTTTTAAAAGCATTTTAACAACCTCTTTGGTCGAAAAAGTTGTAGAAAAATGCTAAAGGGTTCTGACGATCCCAGCTGAGTTGCCTGATCATCAGAACCTTTTAAAAGCATTTTAACAACCTCTTTGGTCGAAAAAGTTGTAGAAAAATGCTTTTAAAAGGTTCTGACGATCCCAGCTGAGTTGCCTGATCATCAGAACCTTTTAAAAGCATTTTAACAACCTCTTTGGTCGAAAAAGTTGTAGAAAAATGCTAAAGGGTTCTGACGATCCCAGCTGAGTTGCCTGATCATCAGAACCTTTTAAAAGCATTTTAACAACCTCTTTGGTCGAAAAAGTTGTAGAAAAATGCTAAAGGGTTCTGACGATCCCAGCTGAGTTGCCTGATCATCAGAACCTTTTAAAAGCATTTTAACAACCTCTTTGGTCGAAAAAGTTGTAGAAAAATGCTAAAGGGTTCTGACGATCCCAGCTGAGTTGCCTGATCATCAGAACCTTTTAAAAGCATTTTAACAACCTCTTTGGTCGAAAAAGTTGTAGAAAAATGCTTTTAAAAGGTTCTGACGATCCCAGCTGAGTTGCCTGATCATCAGAACCTTTTAAAAGCATTTTAACAACCTCTTTGGTCGAAAAAGTTGTAGAAAAATGCTTTTAAAAGGTTCTGACGATCCCAGCTGAGTTGCCTGATCATCAGAACCTTTTAAAAGCATTTTTAACAACCTCTTTGGTCGAAAAAGTTGTAGAAAAAATGCTTTTAAAAGGTTCTGACGGTCCCAGCTGAGTTGCCTGATCATCAGAACCTTTTAAAAGCATTTTAACAACCTCTTTGGTCGAAAAAGTTGTAGAAAAATGCTTTTAAAAGGTTCTGACGATCCCAGCTGAGTTGCCTGATCATCAGAACCTTTTAAAAGCATTTTAACAACCTCTTTGGTCGAAAAAGTTGTAGAAAAATGCTTTTAAAAGGTTCTGACGATCCCAGCTGAGTTGCCTGATCATCAGAACCTTTTAAAAGCATTTTAACAACCTCTTTGGTCGAAAAAGTTGTAGAAAAATGCTAAAGGTTCTGACGATCCCAGCTGAGTTGCCTGATCATCAGAACCTTTTAAAGCATTTTAACAACCTCTTTGGTCGAAAAAGTTGTAGAAAAATGCTTTTAAAAGGTTCTGACGATCCCAGCTGAGTTGCCTGATCATCAGAACCTTTTAAAAGCATTTTAACAACCTCTTTGGTCGAAAAAGTTGTAGAAAAATGCTAAAGGTTCTGACGATCCCAGCTGAGTTGCCTGATCATCAGAACCTTTTAAAGCATTTTAACAACCTCTTTGGTCGAAAAAGTTGTAGAAAAATGCTTTTAGAGGGTTCTGACGATCCCAGCTGAGTTGCCTGATCATCAGAACCTTTTAAAAGCATTTTTAACAACCTCTTTGGTCGAAAAAGTTGTAGAAAAAATGCTTTTAAAAGGTTCTGACGATCCCAGCTGAGTTGCCTGATCATCAGAACCTTTTAAAGCATTTTAACAACCTCTTTGGTCGAAAAAGTTGTAGAAAATGCAACTTTATAAACTATAAATTGCAATATTTCTGCCTGTAGAAATAGTAGGATTCTTCAAACAAAGGCCCACCCAAATTTGTTGACTTGAAGTTAGCTGGGAATCCTGGAAGCATCAACCAGCCCATCTGGCGGGAGGTTTGGTGGAAATTATCAATACAATCTGTCTTTCACAGATACACGGAACCACCAGGTGCTTAAAATACCTGGTGCTGAAAATTTGCATCTGTCACAGAGAAATGGGTGCAGATGTATTCACTATACTGCCAGTGGGTAGGTCAACAATCAAGGGTGGAAGCTTACAGAGAGAGATCAAAAAGTATGCAAATCTTAAGCTAGGATGATCTAAAAAAATTCAGGGCTGAACTTGTCTAGTATTTGCATAGGAAACTACCAGATAATTCCAGGATTGTTATAAAAAAAAACAAGGTAACAATTTAGAATGTTGGCGACACCCAGGGGAAGGGCCTTTTCTGTGGGGGCTCCCACCCTCTGGAACGAGCTTCCCCCAGGACTTCGCCAACTTCCTGACCTTCGAACCTTCCGCCGCGAGCTTAAGACACATCTATTTATTTGCGCAGGACTGGGCTAGAATTTTTACATTTTTAAATGTTTAAATTTTAAATTTGGTTTTAATGGGGTTTTATCATCTACATCTCTATTTTAAATATTCGGCCTTATGTAATAAGTTTTTTAAATTAATGTTTTATTCTGTATATATATATATGTTTTATTTGGCTGTAAACCGCCCTGAGTCCCTAGGGAGATAGGGCGGTATAAAAGTACGAATGAATGAATGAATGGATAGATAGATAGATAGATAGATAGATAGATAGATAGATAGATAGATAGATAGATAGATAGATAGATAGAAGAAGGAAATGGCAAATTACTTCCAGATATGTCCAGGACAGGGGTGAAATTCAGCAGGTTCTGACAGATTCTGGAGAACCGGTAGCGGAAATTTTGAGTAGTTCAGAGAACCAGCAAATACCACCTCTGGCTGGCCCCAGAGTGGGGAGGGAATGGAGATTTTACAATATCCTTCCCCCAGGAGTGGGGAGGGAATAGGGATTTTGCAGTATCCTTCCCCCGCCACGCTCACCAAGCCACGCTACGCCCATGAAGCCACGCCCACAGAACCGGTAGTAAAACAAAATTGGATTTCACCACTGGTCCAGGGCATAGGTCCTGCTGTAGAAAATGCAACTTTATAAACTATAAATTGCAATATTTCTGCCTGTAGAAATAGTAGGATTCTTCAAACAAAGGCCCACCCAAATTTGTTGACTTGAAGTTAGCTGGGAATCCTGGAAGCATCAACCAGCCCATCTGGCGGGGAGGTTTGGTGGAAATTATCAATACAATCTGTCTTTCACAGATACAACGGGAACCACCAGGTGCTTAAAATACCTGGTGCTGAAAATTTTGCATCTGTCACAGAGAAATGGGTGCAGATGTATTCACTATACTGCCAGTGGGTAGGTCAACAATCAAGGGGTGGAAGCTTACAGAGAGAGATCCAAACTGAAAATGCATAATTTTATGACCGTGAGACCAATCATATGAGCTCCGTTACTGGAATTTTTCTAGCAAAGGTTGGAAAGCTTTTGGATTGGGATGGACTGATGACTTCCAAGATCCCTGTTGTGTCATGACACAAATCCTGATCTTTCATATGACACACAAGTATGCCGGTCCCGTGGTTTGTCACAATATTGTCTACAATGCATATGCACAACGCATATTTCATTTTACCCCTCAAAAATGCCCAAGAGTATTGCATAAGGGAAGTAAAGAGTTCGGAAGGAAGGAAGGAAGGAAGGAAGGAAGGAAGGAAGGAAGGAAGGAAGGAAGGAAGGAAGGAAGGAAGGAAAGAAAATCTTCAAGATGTTTGATGACTAACTACTGCAGCTATCGTATGCTAAAATAGAGCTAAGGCACAAAAACTTTGTTCACATACGGCCACTTGGGTTGCTATAGGAATAGCTGTGATTTTATAATGCAGGTAGTTCTCAACCTATGACCAAAACAGCCCAGAATTTCTGTTCCTAAGTGAGACATTTGTTAAGTGAATTTTGCTCCACCTTACAACCTTTACCACATTTGTTAAGTGAATCACGGCAGGTGTTAAGTTAGTAACAAGGTTGTTAAGGGAATCCAGCTTCCCGACTGACTTTGCTTGAAGAAGTTTGTAAAATGAGATCACATGACACCACCACCCCGAAAGACTGCAACCGTCATAAATATGAGTCAATTGCTAAGCATCTGAATTTTGATCACATGACCATGGGGTGCTGTAATGGTCATTAAGTGTGAAAAATGGACTTTTTCAGTGCTGTTGTAACTTTGAACGGTCAGAAGAATTTTTTTTTATTAGCCAAGTGTGATTGGACACACAAGGAATTTGTCTTTGGTATATATGTTCTCAGTGTACATAAAAGAAAAGATACCTTCATCAAGAAACATAAGGTACAACAGTTTATGATAGTCGTAGGGTACAAATAAGCAATCAGGAAATAATATAAATCGTAAGTATACAAGCAACAAAGTTACAGTCATAAGTGGGAGGAGATGGATGATGGGAACAATGAGAAGATTAATAGTAGTGCAGGTTTAGTAAATAGTTGAGTGTTGAGGGAATTCAGTGAATTGAGTTCAGTGTTGAGGGAATTATTTGTTTAGCAGAGTGATGGCGTTCGGGGAAAAACTGTCCTTGTGTCTAGTTGTCCTGGTGTGCAGTGCTCTATAGCGTCATTTTGAGGGTAGGAGTTGAAACAATTTAGGTCCAGGATGTGAGGGGTCTGTAAATATTTTCACAGCCCTCTTTTTGACTCATGCAATATACGGGTCCTCAATGGAAGGCAGGTTGGTAGCCATTGTTTTTTCTGCCGTTCTAATTATCCTCCGAAGTCCGTGTCTGTCTTGTTGGGTTGCAGAACCAAACCAGACAGTTATAGAGGTGCAGATGACAGACTGAATCATTCCTCCGTAGAACTGGATTAGCAGCTTTTTGGGCTGTTTGAGCTTTCTGAGTTGGTGCAGTAAATGAACAATCATAAGCTGAGGACTAGTTTTGTGCCTGGAGCAAACCTTTGCGGGAGGCTTTGGTATAATATCTTTTCTAAATATTGGTACCAATAATAGGATTTGATTTCTAAGCAACTCCTGGATCTTAAGGCACTTTTAGCACTGGCAATCAGATTCTGGACAGATTCTGTTAAATTGTTTGGCAAAGATTGGTAACTACAGATGTATGGTGAGATTTTAACTATTTGTCCCAACCTGCTTGGTATTGCAATATGCAGATATCCATTCCAAATCTCACACAAAGATTTGTCTCATTCTCCAAGCTAAATACATGTTGTTTGCAGTGATGGGTTTCTACCAGTTCAGGCAAACTGGTAGTGGTCATGGCAGGAGGTTCCACCCACCCGCCCAGATGTCATCAAAAACGTTCTGCACATGCGCAGAAGCACCACACGCTACCAGTTGCCTGACTGGACTAAGGTTTGTGAGATAACTGAGGAATTTGTGTTGGGAGGCATTTGTTTTGAGTTGAATGACGTTGAGAATGAAGTAATTCCCAGCTGTTCGAATGAAGTTTGTTTTTCCACGGACTAAGTTTATTAGTACCTACTTGGGCCTGGGTAACAACATATATATGATAAATAAATAGTAGATCTCTAACATGCCCTGCAGGAATTTGCTGAATTGAGCATACTCATTGCACATGCATTCAGAATGACAAGGCTGTTGGTTTTATCAGGTGCAACTGATTCCTATTTATGACGGTTTGCAGTGTCCTGAAGTCAGCCTTTTGCGATTGTCTGAGAAGCAAAGTCAATGGGGAAGCCAGTGCAACCATGTTGCTAACTGCAGCAAAAAAGGTCATAAAATGGGGCAAAATTCATGTAACATATGCCTCACTTAGCAACAGAAATTTGGGCTCAATTGTGGTCGTAAGTCGAGGACTATCAGAGGGGCACTAATTCAAGAGCTTTACATTTGCTTGACTCTAAACCAGTGATGGGTTGCTCCCGGTTCTGTCCGGTTCTATAGAACCGGTAGTAAAAGCTACTCGAGCCTTCGCCCACCCACCCGGACATCATAATTGACGATCTGCGCATGTGCAGGAGGTTCTGGGGTACACGTGCACATGCTCCCATTGCAAACCAGTAGTAAAGGTAAGTAGAACCCACCCCTGCTCTAAACATTTACCAAAACTGCTCAAGCTGAATGTATTTCTTACGTCAGGGGTCTCCAACCTTGGTCCCTTTAAGACTTGTGGACTTCAACTCCCAGAGTCCCTCAGCCCCTCCTTAGCAAAGCTGGCTGAGGAACTCTGGGAGTTGAAGTCCACAAGTCTTAAAGGGACCAAGGTTGGAGACCCCTGTCTTACATTATGTCAATATTTTCAAAAAGCTTCAGGTTTTCAAATGCCATTTCTTTAATTGTTAAAAAAAGTTTGAAAAGGTAGCTAGGTACACCCGTTGCAAGTACTAACAGCTGCACTTATGTATTAAAATTAAATTATTAAAACTAGATTAATGATTTGGAAGTACTAAAAAAAATCTAGTATTATTTGACCTCGGTTGCTGATTTACTCCAGAGGTCTGCAACCTTGGTCCCTTTAAGACTTGTGGACTTCAACTCCCAGAGTCCCTCAGCCAGTAAAGCTGGCTGAGGAACTCTGGGAGTTGAAGTCCACAAGCCTTAAAGGGACCAAGGTTGCAGACCCCGATTTACTCTGTTGGGCTACTATATGGAGGAACAAAACCTAGAAGGGGACAAGACAAGAGCAAACAACTTTTGCATTGAGCTGCCCTCTAAATTAGCAATTGAGTTCTACCTGCAAGAGACTGCACTAATCTGAGAGATTAACCCCAAACTCTATGATTTTGGGGCATTAATTGTTGCATTTCCAAATTATTGCAGATTCCAAAAACTTGTCCAGGTTTTCCTTCTTCCCCTGCCAGCAAACCACAAGTGGGAGGAGCTCCTGCCTGCCAGAACAGCATCTCGTGACACACGTGATTGGCTGGGTCGCTCTTCCCTCCTCAACCTCTTCGAAGACGGGACAGCCGAACATGACGGTTTCTATTCTCGGACGCCCATTCCCAGAGCGAGCGGGGAGTTCTCCAATCAGACAAGGGAATCGGCGGCGGAGGCGGGACGTCGCCAAGGCTTCGGGTTGAGTGACGGCAAGACAAGGCGAGTTCGGTTGCACGATCGGCCCCCTGAGGAAGCGGCCATGGCGGCGGGGCGGGTTCCGCTGACTTCCGCCTGTGGCGGCCGCTCTTTCCCAGAGTGAGGGAAAAACGGGCCGGGCTCGGGGACAGGAATGGCGGGGGTCCCGCGGCTCTGGCCGTTGCTGCTGCTGCTGCTGGCCGCGGCCTTCGCGGCCCCCGAGCAAGAAGTCGGCCGCGAGCGAGACTTCCCGCCTCACCAAGAGCAGCAGAAGCCGGCGCCGGCGCCGCACCAACAGCCGGCGGTGCAAGGGCCGGACCTCCTCCGGGCTGAGGTGAGCTGAGGGAGGCGGAGGCGACGCCCCGGTGGCCCCGGCTGGGCTGCTATCGTCCCCGAAAGCTCCGGCCGACGTCGGGGAAGGAAGAAGGAAGGTGCGGGAAGCCTCGGCTTCTCCGTCGCTTCTCCTTTCCTGCTCAAAGGGTGGATGGCGGCCCTTCAAGCCTCCGTCCTGGGGCAAAAGTACACGTGGCCGGGTGAAAGGTGGGACGGGAGAAGCAGATTTCATTCATCCATATATATATGTATATGTATGTATGTATATGTTTATGTATATATATGTGTGTGTGTGTGTGTGTATATATGTATAGATGTACTACACATCCACCCAGAAAGCAGACCCAAACCCACACTGATCAGGAAGCACGACCAAGGACCAGAAGCCAGACCGCAGCTGCAACATTATCCATTTCAAACCCCTCCAATCCATACATACAGCAGACAGACACCCACTATGAAGATGTAGCACGACCACAACCACGAAGCCAAACAACAGCAATGCAACTCACCAGCTCAAATCCCCCTGCAACTCAGATTAATCTGAGCACAACCAAGCCCCCACCCAAACAAGACATCCCTCCAGCCAATCAGAGCACAACCCCCCCCCATCCAATCAGATCACAGCCAAGCTCCCACCCAATCAGTTCAAACCCCCAATAGCAGTTAAAAAGGAAGAAACAGCTGCAATAACACATTGCTCCCAGAAGCACGAAGCTGAAGCCTGAAGATGACGAATGAGACTTGTCAAACGTCGCCAAGACACTTCCAATTTCTGAGAAAACCTGAATAACCAAAGACCTACATACAAACACCATGAAAACCTCAGAAAACAAATATATGTATTTGTATATATGTATGTATGTGTATGTATGTATATGTTTATGTATATATATGTGTGTGTGTGTATATATATGTATAGATGTACTACACATCCACCCAGAAAGCAGACCCAAACCCACACTGATCAGGAAGCACGACCAAGGACCAGAAGCCAGACCGCAGCTGCAACATTAGCCATTTCAAACCCCTCCAATCCATACATACAGCAGACTGACACCCACTATGAAGATGTAGCACAACCACGACCACGAAGCCAAACAACAGCAATGCAACTCACCAGCTCAAATCCCCCTGCAACTCAGATTAATCTGAGCACAACCAAGCCCCCACCCAAACAAGACATCCCTCCAGCCAATCAGAGCACAATCCCCCCATCCAATCAGATCACAGCCAAGCTCCCACCCAATCAGTTCAAACCCCCAATAGCAGTTAAAAAGGAAGAAACAGCTGCAATAACACATTGCTCCCAGAAGCACGAAGCTGAAGCCTGAAGATGACGAATGAGACTTCGTCGAAACAGACACTTGAAAACCTGAATAACCAAAGACCTACATACAAACACCCGCGAAAACCTCAGAAAACAAATATATGTATTTGTATATATGTATGTATATGTACAAATATGTATGTGTGTGTGTATGTTTATGTGTGTGTATATGTGTGTTTATACAGACACACACACACATATAGATATACACACATACATATACAATATGCATATATATACACATATACATATATGTATATATACATACATGCACACCCAGACTTTTCCCGTGTAAGATTGGATCCGGAAAAGACCCGAACATACCAAAATCTACATACATATACACGTGAAAACCTACGAAAACATACATACACACACACACACACACATATACACATATACACACACACAGAGGAGTCCTCAACTTACTACCAGAATGGAGACCAAAATTAATGGTGCTACGTGAGACAGTTGTTAAGTGAACCTGTCCCCCTTTTACGACTCTTCTTAACATTTGTTAAGTGAATCAGTGCATTGGTTAAGTTAGACCCACGGTTGTTAAGTGAACCTGGCTTCCCCCATTGGCTTTGCTTGTCAGAAGGTTGCAAAAGGGGATTGCGTGACACACGCGCACACAACTGTCATAAATATACTTGTTAAACGGCTGAATTTTGATCATGTGGCCATAGGAAATGCTTCAGTGGTCATAAGTGTGAAAAGTGGTTATAAGTCACTTTTTTTTTCAGTGCTGTTGTACCTTAGAATGGTCATTAAATGAACTGCTTTAAATCGTGGACTACCTGTATATACAGGAGGTCCTCAACTTACAACGGCGATTGAGCCCAAAATTTATGTTGCTAAGTGAGACAGTTGTTAAGTGAGATTTGTCCCCTTTTACGACTTTTCTTAACATTTGTTAAGTGAATCAGTGCATTGGTTAAGTTAGACCCACGGTTGTTAAGTGAACCTGGCTTCCCCCATTGGCTTTGCTTGTCAGAAGGTTGCAAAAGGGGATTGCGTGACACACGCGCGCACACACACACGGCAACTGTCATAAATATACTTATTAAACGGCTGAATTTTGATCATGTGGCCATAGGAAATGCTTCAGTGGTCATAAGTGTGAAAAGTGGTTATAAGTCACTTTTTTTTCAGTGCTGTTGTACCTTAGAATGGTCATTAAATGAACCATTTAAATCATGTAAACCATGTAAATCGTGGACTACCTGTATATACAGGAGGTCCTCAACTTACTACCAGAATGGAGACCAAAATTAATGGTGCTACGTGAGACAGTTGTTAAGTGAACCTGTCCCCCTTTTACGACTTTTCTTAACATTTGTTAAGTGAATCAGTGCATTGGTTAAGTTAGACCCACGGTTGTTAAGTGAACCTGGCTTCCCCCATTGGCTTTGCTTGTCAGAAGGTTGCAAAAGGGGATTGCGTGACACACGCGCACACAACTGTCATAAATATACTTGTTAAACGGCTGAATTTTGATCATGTGGCCATAGGAAATGCTTCAGTGGTCATAAGTGTGAAAAGTGGTTATAAGTCACTTTTTTTTCAGTGCTGTTGTACCTTAGAATGGTCATTAAATGAACCATTTAAATCATGTAAACCATGTAAATCGTGGACTACCTGTATATACAGGAGGTCCTCAACTTACAACCGCAATTGAGCCCAAAATTTATGTTGCTAAGTGAGACAGTTGTTAAGTGAGATTTGTCCCCTTTTACGACTTTTCTTGCCATATTGGTTGAGTGAATCACTGCAGTTGGTAAATTAGTAATCTGGTTGTTAAGTGAATCTGGTTTCCCCATTGACTTTGCTTGTCAGAAGGTCGCAAAAGGGGATCGATCCCATGACCCGTGGACACGGCGACTGTCTTAAATGTGAATCGTTGTCAAGGGTCTGAATGTAAATCACATGACCATGGGGATGCTGCAATGGTCATTAGTATGAAAAATGGTCATAAGGTAAGTCGAGGCCTACTGTACATAATTGCTCCCGTCTCACAAGTTCTGTTCTCCCTTTGCTTGTACAGGTAGCTCTTGACTTAACAACACTTTGTTTGAAGTTATAGCAGCACCGAAAAAAGTGACTCCTAATCGTTTTTCACACGACCGTTGCAATATCACCATGGTCAAAATTCAGATCCATGGCAACTGACTCGCATTTATGACGGTTGCAGTGTCCCAGGGTCATTGATCTTTTGCAATCTTCTGAAAAGCAAAGTTAATGGGGAAGCCAGATTCGTTTAACAACTGTTTTAGTAACTTAACAGCTGCCATGATTACCAACTGTGGCAAGAAAGATCATTCAATGGGGCAAAACTCACTTAACAAATGTCTCTCTTAGCAACCACAATTTTGGGCTCCATCGAGGCCTACCTGTAATGCCCACATTTTGTTTTCTTAAATGCCTCAGCTCATAGATATTATAGAATTGAAGAGAGTCCCCTTGGATCTTAGAAGGGGTGGGATCAGAAGACTAGTATCCAACTAAGAGTATTTTATTAACATGCCTCAGCTTTCCTGACCTGTATGCTCCTTCCTTTATCCATATGACACATGCTTAGCTCGTTTTTTTATACTCATCTGACCAATGTGCTATTGGCGAGCTGTAGACAACAGCAGTATTAGTAATTTATGGTTCACATCTTCCTAAAACTACTTTATTTTACACCTTGTCTATTGGAAGAAAGTGATATAGTCTCGCTAGGAACGGTTACGCTGTCTACTATGTAACTTACGCTATTCGTTTAATTAGGTTGACTTTGAAATAGTGATGTTGCCAAATTGCACAATCAATTAGCTCATTTGTTGCAGGTCATAGTGACCTTTCAGCAGGTCTTTTCAGGGTCTTGAAAAGTAAATATATTTCAGTGATTTGATTTGATCATTGGAATTGGATAATGACAGTTCAAATTGTGTTACAACAATGTTTTTTTTCCAAGTTACTGTCAGAAAGTCCTGAATTTGCATGATAGTTTCTGAGTGTGAAATGACAATAATTTGTCATTTTATGAATAAGCAGCCCATTGCTTTAACTCTTATATCTAATTGCTTTTCTAAACAGACTATAAATTTACTGTTAATTCTTTCAGTTGTGCTGAATTAAGTATCTTGCCATAACGCCTATGTAGTATTTACTGCTCAGCAGTTCTTGGAATACAATTTTGTAATCATAGTCAGAAAACATTTCCGTTCATTCATGCGTTGTTTAATCATATTTCATGAGAAGGTGACTGCCTTCATATGCCTTTGCTATAAATTATAAATTGAGGTTTACCATTGCTTAAACAAAAAGAAATGACCAGCTTAAATTTTAATATTGACTAGACAACCCATGACTTCTTGGGTCCTCATTTTGTAGATATTTCCTTACCAAATGTTTTCAACAATAGCAAAGCTTCTAATATAATTTAAAAATTCTTTAAAATTCAGGGAGATATTTAGAGATGCATCCACCTTAAAATTAGCCGAGTAGAATTGTATAACACATCAGGAATTGACTATAGCAAATGTTTTATCACATTTTGTTTTGTCATAAAATACTTTACGATAATTAGCAGTTTTATAAAATTTGCCAAATTTCAACTCCATGGGAGCTATGGGTGCCAAAATTTGGACACATTCTGTAAGTTAGGCCATTCGAGGTATCTTGGTTGAAAAGGTTTTGCCCTTTAATGGACTGTTTTGCCTAGTTAAAGGTTACAAGACTCAGAGTTTTAGTAGTGTGCTGATTATCAAATAATAGCAAGAATGTCTTTTTAAAAAGTACTGGTTTTATAGTCCCAGGATAGTTTTGTCTTCAGAAATAAAATGGGAATCGAAGTTGCATGCACTTTCATCTACAAGCTAGTGTTTCATGGTACAGCAAATCTCTGAATGTTGACAAAGAACAGACAAGGTAAAACATGTTGGATGTATTTGCATGATAAAAATCAGCTTTTATCCCTGAACTGCTATAGCACCTGGTTGGAAAGATTTGAGACAAATAAGAACTACGGTAGCTTTCTTTGTGATCTACAACAATATAATTATATTTGTAATAAAAGAAAAACACTTAGCTTGTCAACAGTCAGTAAAGGTGAAGATGTGGAATATCATGAAACACTAGTTTGTAGATGAAAGTGCATGAAACTTCAATTCACATTTCATCAGACAAAACACTTTTTAAAAAAAGACACTCTTGCTATTATTTGGCAATTTCACCTTATTTAAAAATAGAACTTGTAGCTACTTTCCTTAGAATTCTATTTCTAGAATAGTGTTCTAGAAATAGAATAGTATTTTCTAGAATAATATTCTAAAAATACAGTTGTATTTTAATCTCTATGTTAGGATATGTATTTAGCAGATGTATTCAAAAAGAATGTGCAGGTAATCCTTGACTTATAACCATTTGTTTAGTGGCTGTTCAAAATTAAAGTGGCACTGAAAAAAGTGACTTGTGACTGTTTTTCATACTTACAACCATTGCAGTATTCTCCCCATCATCATGTTGTCAAAATTCAGAGGTTTTTCAACTGGTTTTATGATGGTTTCAACAAAGGTTATTAACTTTTGAGACCTTCTGACAAGCAAAGTCAATGGGGAAGGCCAGATTCACTTAACAACCGTGATACTAACTCAACAACTGTATTGATTTACTTAATAGTTGTGGCAAGAAAGGTCATAAAAGTGGACAACACACACTTAACAACTGTCTTCCTTAGCAACGGAAATTTTCGACTCAGTTGTGGTCAAAAGTCAAGGACTATCTGTATATATTACCTTTAAATAGTGAGGTAATAAAATAACTCGGATTTAGAAGGTCAGTAGAGAGAAGAATAGTATTATATTGATCTCAGTTCTGGTGACAGTTTAGATATGACTTTGCATTAGAGTCCCAGCTCTCTGGAAAAAATACTTGGCTTGAAATCCAAAGATAATTTTATTCATTCATTGGTCTGGTCTGCCATTGCTCTTTTTGAAGCAGTATCTGGAAAAATGTGGTTGTGATTGGGGGATTTTATTGCGTAGCTTCTTTAAGGAGATGCATCAAATGCCTCTGGCTTAATTCTCCCTATTTAAACAAGTTTCTCATTTTACTTTATCAAACTGCTTTCATGAAACCTTTACTGTCTTTATTACAGTCATTTGTGAAATAATATACTGGATCTTGCGTTTGTGAAAGCTAATATTGCTTGTTATGAATGTTTATATTGTACGTAGTCACAAATCAGGGATTGTCTAGGTCAGTGATGGCGAACCTTTTTGGCACCGAGTGCCCAAACCAGAATGCACATGCATGTGCGTGCATGTTAGCACGCCAGAGCACTGGAAGCCCAAAGACTAGCTGGCTGGCGCACACATGCCTGTTTTTTGGTCATATTTTTGGACATTTTCCAGCACTTCGGCACCTGCAAATACCGGCCGGCCGGCGTGCTTGCGCGTACTGGAAACCAGAAGTGCAGCTGGCAACGGTGCATGTGCCCACAGAGAGGGCTCTGCGTGCCATAGGTTCGCCATCACTGGTCTAGGTGATATAATTTTATACAGCTAGAAATGGCCATTTAAGGCATATAACTCTCTGGTCAGTAAAGTGAATCTTGATATATAGTTCCACTGATGAACCACCCTTACTGCTAGAAAAAAAAAATCTTGATACTTAATTGAATTGCTTTTCTATTACTTTCATATAAGTTCATCCACGAATAAAGCGACCCTCAATTTTTTTAACAAAAGTACCATGAAAAAATGTGCCACCTTACATGGGGCTACCCTTAAAGGGTATTCAGAAGCTACAGCTGGTGCAGAAAGTAGCAACGTGGGCAAGTCTTGGGGGCCACAAGTTTCACCACTGCTCCGTGAGCTAAATTGGCTGCCGGTTTGCTTCTGGGTTCAATTCAAGGTGTTGGTTATTACCTTTAAAGCCCTGTATGGCAGGGGTCTCCAACCTTGGTCCCTTTAAGACTTGTGGACTTCAATTCCCAGAGTTCCTAGGCCAGCTTTGCTGGCTGAGGGACTCTGGGAGTTGAAGTCCACAAGTCTTAAAAGGACCAAGGTTGGAGACCCCTGCTGTATGGCATGGCATGTATGGCATGGGTCCAGGCTACTGGAGGAACCATCTCATTGGCCATTGGGATCCCCATTGGGATTGGCCAATTCCACTTGTGCTGGCAGAACGGGCTTGCTAAGGAACTGTTCAGCTGTGGAAATCTGGTGAGCCTTCTCTGCTGTGGCCCCTGCCTTTGGAACATGCTCTCTGAGGTTAGATCTGCACTGACTCTCCTGATCTTGCATAAGAGTGGTGACCTGGTGCTGGCAGAAGGCCTGAGGCGCCAACAGGGGTGGGTATAATTCTCATGGTTAGTAGATTGAGAGACTACCCTGCCTCCTCCTGTGATCTTTGTACTCCCTCCTTTTAATAATAATAATAATAATAATAATAACAACAACAACAACAACAACAACAATAATAATAATAATAATAATAATAATAATAATAATAATAATAATTTAATTTGTATACCGCCCTTCTCCCGAAGGACTCAGAGCGGTTAACAGCCAAGTAAAACGACAATAAATAAACAAATACAAGTAAAACAATAATTAAAAAACTTATTCAAATTTGGCCCCAATTAAGATACATTTAAAACCATAAAACCCAATTAAAATTAAAAACCCAATAATAAAATCTAAAAATTCTATGCCAGTCCTGCGTGGAAAAATAGGTACGTCTTCAGCTTGCGGCGGAAGGTCCGAAGGTCAGGAAGTTGTCGAAGTCCAGGGGGAAGTTCGTTCCAGAGGGTAGGAGTCCCCATAGAGAAGGCCCTTCCCCTGAGGGCCGCCAGTTTATCTTTAAATGATAAACTTTTCAAATCTAAATTTTAACTATGATTATTATAGTCTTCTCTTTTTGGTGTTTCTGATTTTCATGTTTGTAAGCTGCCCCTGGATGAGATGGGCAGCATATAAATCCAATAAATAAAATTTAAAAAAAGGCTTTCCCATATGGTACTTTGACGTTCTGCTTATCTTACGGATGTGCTTATACATGAGCGTATACAGAAAATATGAGTACTTTAAGGAAGCATTGTGTATATTCTCAGACGAGTGGATCCCCAGATAAGTTGAACTGGGTTGTTTATTTTGGCACTTAAACTTCTTGGCTAATTCATAAGGTAAGTAAAGAATTTGTAAGGGCCCTTTTACAGCCTATCCAATGGATTGCATTTTTCTTACGTGTTGGCATGATAAGGAACTGATTTCCTTAAAACTTGGGATAAAAAACATATTATTTTTCTTTTCAGAAAGGACCTACCCTCGTGGTTCCCGTCCATTCTGTTGGTGACGAGTCTTCCGACAAAACTAACCTAGGATTTATCCATGCATTCGTGGCTGCGATTTCTGTCATCATCGTTTCAGAACTGGGCGATAAAACCTTCTTCATTGCTGCTATTATGGCAATGCGCTACAATCGTTTAACAGTTCTGGCTGGTGCTATGCTGGCCTTAGGGCTGATGACGTGTCTATCTGGTTAGTGCTTTTGTCTTCTATGCCCTGGAACATCGTGAAAATGTGGTAGCTGTACTGCATGTGGGAAAGAATAAGGGATCTGTGAAACATTTCAGTTGTGAAAATGTCCATTTTAAACTAGGTTGTTTAAACTAGGTTGTTTCATTTTATCAGAAGTGCCATTCTGACATGATGGGAAGCATTGGAACACTTTTGTTTTGAATTTGAAATATTTTGCATTCCTTTAGGGGACTCCTTCTGACAATAGGAAGGCACTAGAGGCCATAGTTTTTGGTACTGAAGCGCAGGTAATAGAGGGAGCAACACGATGCTCCCATGTAACACCTCTCCTGCGCAAGCTGCACTGGTTGCCGGTGGTCTTCCGGGTACAGTTCAAGGTGTTGGTGATCACCTTTAAAGCGCTCCATGGCATAGGACCGGGTTATTTACGGGACCGCCTACTGCCACCAATAGCCTCCCACTGACCTGTGCGCTCCCATAGGGAGGGCCTCCTCTGGGTGCCGTCAGTCAAACAATGTCGGCTGGCGACCCCCAGGGGGAGGGCCTTCTCTGTGGGGGCTCCTGCCCTTTGGAATGAGTTGCCTCCGGAGTTGCGGCAACTCCCTGACCTCCGGACCTTCAAACGCAAGCTTAAGACCTTTTTATTTCGCCGTGCGGGCCTGACCTAACATAATTTTAATGTGGGTTTTATTATAGTTTTAACTCATTTTGGCCAAATTAGAATCAGATTTTTAAAATGTTTTAATTTTTGTCTACGTTGTTTTATTCTGGCTGTAAACTGCCCTGAGTCCTTCGGGAGAAGGGCGGTATAGAAATCAAATTAATAAATAAATAATAATAAATAAATAAGATTTTGAGTAGCCATTTGGCTTTTTTTATATATATATATTGGCTTTAATTGTTTTCTTTTTACTTGTAAGTCACCTAAAGTCTGTATCATTTAAGCAATCTAAAAATTTATGCAATAAAAGAAATTACCCTTTCTATGCCCTATTCATGGAATTATTGTAAATTAGGATTACTGCAAAATATCATGAAGGGATGTTTTGACTACTGTATTAGGGTTGATTTTTATAAACTGACTTTTTCTTGGAAAAAATTATCTGGATTTCGGCTAGGTAGAAATGTGGGAAATAATATTGTATATTAATGTTGTATTACTGTATAATTTGGGAAATAATATTGTATATAATATAATTCCATGGGATTAATTAATATATACAGGACTTCCTGAATTTAAAAAAAGTGCTTAGACAGTAGAAATAAACCAAGTCCGCTTCATGGAAAGCCTAAACTATTTGCTTTTCTGTTTGCAGTTTTATTTGGTTATGCCACCACAGTAATTCCTAGAATATACACCTACTACGTGTCAACAGCACTCTTTGCAATTTTTGGCATCCGAATGCTTCGAGAAGGCTTGAAGATGAGCGCAGATGAAGGTCAGGAAGAATTAGAGGAAGTTCAAGCAGAACTAAAAAAGAAAGATGAGGAAGTAAGTTAAAGTTTATAACAGTGTTTCTCGACCTTGGCCATTTTTAAGATGTGTGGGCTTTAACTCCCAGAATTCTCCAGCCAGCATGCTTGGTTAGAAACTATTATTGTGATTCCCTGAAAATAAAACCCTGTCTTATATTTTTTTGAACCCTGAAATAAGCGCTTGGCCTTATTGCTATGTGCTCAAAAGCCCAAATGGGTTTATTATCAGGGGATGTCTTATTCTGGGGAAAACAGGGTAGGTTGGTATTTGGTTAGTACTTCTTAAGTGATATTCTTAACAAGTACCTGTTGAGTAGTTAATGATATGAAGCACATATGCTATGCAAAAATCCAGACTGAAGAAGGAAAGGTGATTCAAAGGGCACCAGTCACTACTACCTCCTTAAAATCAAATGTGTCTTGTGGCATGTTGGTCCAGGAAAAGAAACAAATCCCTACTTCTTGCTTCCTTGCACTTTTGGAATCACTTTTTCTCACTTGAATCCAAATTGTTGCATCACTAAATTAGGGGAAATGAGTTACCAGATGCCACTGAGTTACAACTCCAAGTACCCTAGTATCTTGACTAGTGCTAGAAGCTATTGAATCCTGTAGTTAAGTAATTTCAAGAAACTCACAAATTGTTCTTCATAGGATTACCTGGATGGTTTTCCAAATTAACTTCAGTGTCAGAATTGTTTCCATTTGTGATTATTTCTGAAATCAGGATTGTAGTCTACAATTTCCATTCCATTTTAAAATCAGATTACCCCATTCCTTTATATTAATTGAATATCCTGTTTCCAGCCAAGGGTTGATTGTAAAGGGAGAAATCTTTATAGCCAGCAAAAACTTCAGGATTTAACCACAGTTGCAAACCTAGATTAATTACAGCAACTGTCTTGATTCCTGCACTCATCACTCTTATGATGAAGTATTAATTATTTAATTATTAGTTTGTATCTATTTACATTGGTACATTTTGCAGATTTACATTATAAAGTGAATAGAATAGAGTAGAATAGAATAGAATAAAATAGAATAGAATAGAATAGAATAGAATAGAATAGAATAGATTTTTTTATTGGCTAAGTGTGATTGGACACACAAGGAATTTGTCTTGGTGCATATGCTCTCAGTGTACATAAAAGAAAAGATACCTTCATCAAGAATTCTAAGGTACAACACTTAATGATAGTCATAGGGTACAAATAAGCAATCGGGAAACAATATCAATATAAACTGTAAGGATACAAGTAACAAAGTTACAGTCATACGTGGAAGGAGATGGGTGATGGGAACGATGAGAAGATTAATAGTAGTGCAGATTTAGTAAATAATTTGACAGTGTTGAAGGAATTATTTGTTTAGAAGAGTGATGGTGTTCGGGAAAAACCTGTTCTTGTGTCTAGTTGTTCTGGTGTGCAGTGTTCTGTAGCGTCATTTTGAGGGTAGGAGTTGAAACAGTTTATGACCAGGATGTGAGGGGTCTGTAAATATTTTCACAGACCTCTTTTTGACTCGTGCAGTATACAGGTCCTCAGTGGAAGGCAGGTTGGTAGCCATTGCTTTTTCTGCAGTTCTGATTATCCTCTGAAGTCTGTGTCTGTCTTGTTTGATGATCATTGCTTCTCTATTGCTGGTGTTGACCCTTTGGATCAGACTGTGCTTCCCCAAGTGTTCTAACAGCAGCTTCTTTTCCTAGCTCCAGAGAATGAAACTCTTAAATGGCCCTGGAGATATGGAAGCGGGTACAGGCCCTGCAATACCTCAGAAGAAATGTCTGCATTTTATTTCTCCAATTTTTGTGCAAGCATTCACTTTAACATTCCTAGCTGAATGGGGCGACCGCTCTCAGTTGACCACCATTGTCCTGGCAGCAAGAGAGGTGAGTCAACTCTATGAGAAATGCATGTGATCAGAAGTTAAAGAGCAAAATGTTCAGGATCTAATTAGGTATAGATAGGTTAATATTATGATTTGAGCCTTAAGCAGTTTAATAAATCACCTTCCCTTGGGATCTTTCCAATTTAAAAGGCACAGTTACAATGCGTACTCTGTGAGATGCACTCAATAGCGTTGATGTATCTGAGAAAGGACATTATCTTGTTTATATCTGTGCGGAGAAGTGATGGGACCTGCAGTCGTAAGAGTGCTTTTGAGACCCATGTGGCTTCGAATTAATGTTATGTATGTTAAATTGTTGCTTCCACGGAAGTTGCTAGGCACAGCATGGCAATGAATCAGTCGTAGGAGCAACTGTAATTCAACTTATATAGTAACCTTTAAAGACCTGGAAGTACAAGTCCTGCATTGTAATTAATTGCATTTTTTTTTTGGTTTAACATTAACACATTTTTAATTCATTGCATTTTTATTCTGTCCAATTGGTTAAGTTACATTAGGAAAAAAAATTGGTTCCCCTCCTGGTGCTGAGGTGAGCGTTTAAACTGAGTAAGAAAAGCACCTTTGGTTTCTAGTCCTTTCATTTTTTTAAAAAGTGGTTGTGATACTTTCTGTTATCTCAGGAATGACATTCTAGTGAATTCTCTGGTCACGAACCAAGGCTGGATGCAGCTGACAGTACATTCTCTGTGTGTTTTTATCTGTTTGCGGCCTTTGAAAGTATTAGTGGCTCCTTTGTAAGCAACTGCAGTAAAAAATCTGTAGCTTTTCAAATAGCACTGAAAACGTTTCCCATTTTTGACACAGGATCCCTACGGTGTGGCTGTGGGTGGAACACTTGGGCATAGTTTGTGTACTGGCCTAGCAGTGATTGGAGGAAGAATGATAGCACAAAAAATCTCAGTTCGAACTGGTAAGTCCTGGGCAGGAAAAGAAAACCATTTATTTGCAAACAGAAAGGGAGACGGGAAGAGATTGAAAAAACCAGTTTGGTCTAATGATTAAGGCACCAGGCTAAAAAGTAGGAAATTGTGGGTTCCAGTCCTGCCTTAGGCATGAAAGCCATCTGAATTACTTCGGGCCAGTCGTTCTCAGCCCAACTAGCCTCACAGGGTGATTGTTGTGGGGGAAATAGGAGTGTTGGACATGAGTTATTTATAAAATTCATAAAGCCTTGAATCATTTTCATTAAACGATGGAAATTCCAGTCCCGGTTACTTTTATAAGTTGAGGACTATCTGTATAGTCTCCTCCTTTCCCCTGGAAAGGCATACAAAAATTAATATTACCATGTTTTCCCAAAAATAAGACCCTGTCTTATATTCTTTGAATCCTGAAATAAGCACTTGGCCTTATTTTCGGGGAGGTCTTATTCTTTTGGGGCGCGTGGAGCAAGACGGGGCTCCTCTTGCCGTCTTACCTGATTTCCATCTCTGTCTCTCTAACTCTAACCAGAGGAAATGGTGGGGACAGGCTACGCATGCAATTATTTTGGGGGGGGGCTTATTTTCGGGGGGGATTTTAGCGCATGCGGTTAAATGCCCAATTGGGCTTATTATCAGGGGATGTCTTATTTCAGGGAAACAGGGTATCACTATCAGTCCTGTAGATTTTGAAAAGCTGACCCACATATGGTCTTAAACACCTGTCAAATCCTTCAGTTTAGGCCTGCCCAAAGTAACCAATGCATTAAAATAGAGCCATGTCCTACCATTTGTTAAGTTAGTAGATAATTGGTTCAAGAAAACTGAAATATGTGAAATCTGTCCATTTACTATATTCTTTTTAAGTTCATGCTCACTATTTAGAATGGGGTGATTGTTTTTTTTGATGGAGCGGGGAAATTGTCTTTAATCCATTGTCAGTCAGTGTGAACGGGCCTGAGCAGATATTTATTTATTATTTATTTTATTTATTAGATTTTTATACCGCCCTTCTCCCGAAGGACTCAAGGCGGTGTACAGCCAGAATAAGAACAAAATATATTCAATTTAAAACAACATTTAAAAAGAGCAAATTTTAAAGGCTGATTATTAAAATTTAGATTTAAAATTTAAAAAATATTAAGAATACCCAATTAAAATTCATCAATAATTATGCCAGTCCCGCTTTAATGAATAATAATAATATTTACGGGACTGCCTACTGCTACCGAATACCTCTCACCGACCTGTGCGCTCTCATAGAGAGGGACTCCTCAGGGTGCCGTCAGCGAGGCAATGTCGTCTGGCGACGCCCAGGGGAAGGGCCTTCTCTGTGTGGGCTCCCACCCTCTGGAACGAACTACCCCCCGGACTTCGTCAGCTTGCGGACCTTCGGACCTTCCGCCGCGGGCTTAAAACACACTTATTTAATTGCGCAGGACTGAGCTAGATTTTAAATTTATGGGTTTTAAATTGGGTTTTATTTCTATATTTTTAATTTTTGGGCTTTTAGAATAAGTTTTTTAACTGTTTTTATATTGTATTTATGTGTTTATGTGTTTTTTAAGTGCCTGTAAACCGCCCTGAGTCCTTCGGGAGATAGGGCGGTATATAAATACGATCAAATAAATAAATAAATAAATATGTTTTGAGCTCACGACGGAAGGTCCGAAGATCAGGCACTTGACGCAGGCCAGGGGGAAGTTCGTTCCAGAGCGTCACTGCCCCCACAGAGAAGGCCCTACTCCTGGGGGCCGCCAGCCGACACTGTTTGGCGGACGGCACCCTGAGGAGACCCTCTCTGTGAGAGCGTACGGGTCGGTGGGAGGCAAAGGGTAACAGCAGGCGGTCTCGTAAGTACCCGGGTCCTAAGCCATGGAGCGCTTTAAAGATAGTTACCAGAATCTTGAAGCGCACCCGAAAGACCACAGGAAGCCAGTGCAAGCTACGGAGCAGCGATGTCACGTGGGAGCCACGAGCGGCTCCCGTTACTACTCGCGCAGCCGCATTCTGGATTAACTGCAGCCTCCGGGTGCACCTCAAGGGCAGCCCCATGTAGAGAGCATTGCAATAATCCAGCCCAGATATAAACCTGTCATGAAGCTTCCTATATACTGTCTAATTTTCCAATTGGTTCAAGATCAGTTTTTCAAACATCTCTCATTCAACCATTTACTGAAATATTTTATTATTTAGTCTTTCTTAACAGGAGTATGCAGCTGGAAAAAATGACATACCCCCCTCCCCCCCGTTTAGTTATTGGTTGAAATTATACAACAGCCTATCTCACATACATCAGTGGGGTGGTTTAGAGCAGGGATCTCCAACCTTGGCAACTTTAAGACTTGTGGACTTCAACTCCCAGAATTCCTCAGCCAGCTTTGCTGGCTGATCAACTCTGGGAGTTGAAGTCCACAAGTCTTAAAGTTGCCAAGGTTGGAGACCCCTGGTTTAGTGGATTAAAATCACACACACACACACACACACACACACACACACAAAATACAAAAATAATTAAAATCATAGCAAAAGATAAAACCTTTAAACCCTAGAAACAATTAAAAATACAAAAAAAGGAAAAAGGAAAGGTACGTGTTTTGTAAGAAAAGCCATCCAAAAAGATGAGGTCTTTTGTGGTTCAGATTTTGCTGACTTGCACAAAGATCATTTGTTGCAGATTATTTCTTACAGTATCTAAACATTAACTAAAGCTTGTGGTTTATAACTTCTTGACTCTGACCATGTTGGAAATACATAGGGTGGGTATCTTGATGGATTAGATGCTGGTAAGAAGTAGAGGCATGAAAGTAATTTCATGAATAGAAAAAAAATAAGCCTAGTGAAATTTTGTCCTTTATATAGGTTCTAACTACCTGGTTATTCTCCCCCTCCCTTTTTTTCCCCCTTTTACAGTGACAATCATAGGAGGCATTGTTTTCTTAGCATTTGCATTCTCTGCACTATTTATAAGTCCAGATGTTGGATTTTAGCAGGACTATTTTCCCCTCCTTTTCCTTGAAATACAAGAATTGGAATCAGTGACTGCCATTCGGCTTCCTGTATATTATGTACAGCTACTTATTCAAACAAGCACTGAAGGTGGGATGCTGTAATTTTTATAGTAACAATTAGTTTGATATGTTTTGTAGATACAGTCTCTGCTGGACATGATCTATATATTTGGGATAGGAATAATGTACATTCGCTTACTGTACCAACTCAGATAAATAGAAGTTCAGCTCCTGAAATTTTGCGGAGTTATTTTACTTGCAGATGTCAAAAAAAAAAACACAACAACACTGCTTGAAAAAACCCCTTCGATTTTATTTCTCAACAACATGGTTCCACAATCAAAAATGAACAGCTATGCCAACAATTAAGTCATCTATTCAAGACATTGAACATGGTGGACTTGTGGAAGAATCAGGATTCTTTGATACGGAATGTGCTAATTCAGAAATGGTCTCAAAATACAGAATCCATCTAAATATTTGCAGATCAATTTTTGTATTTTACTGAACATTTGATGCATTTTCAGATTAAAATATTCTTAAAGTGGTCATTGTTTTCTTTTTAGCAAGTATAATGAAATGGGAGCAAATGGATAAAAACTGAGTACCTCCTATTATAGAAATGCAATTAAAATGCATTTTGGTTTCATTCAAAGGAAAATAATGTGTACTGTTCAATATTTTATATTTTTAGCGGTTGAACCCATTTCTTTTTACTCCAGTACCTTTGATGGATAAATATTTATGCGATTTCTCATGATTGCTCTTGTTTTTAAATTTAAATTATGCTGCTTGTCAGTTATGGAAAAATGATAATTTGAAACTGATTCAGTGCCACATGCATTGTTCTAAGCTGTGCCATGATTTTGCCTTAGTACTAGATTCAGCCATCTGGTACATAAGCTCTGGTCTTTAATTTGGTGTTATGCAAACCCTGTTAGATGTAACATTTAACAAATTGTTGGCTTAATGTAATTAGTGGATCTAGCCATAGTATCTGACACATCAGGTTGTGCTGCTAAAGATGATGTTTTACATAAAGTATGGCACTGCCATAATATGGGCGAACACCTTTCCCAAATTAAAGCTGTTCCCTCCCCTCCCCCCGGTCTTGAAGTTCAGAAGCCACCCAAAGGGAGCCAGGATTCAAAACCTTCCCCATGTTTATATCATGTGCCTGGCATAGAAGAGAATTTAGATCATCTATTTTGGTGGTATAAAACCAGCATCTTCCCATTGCTTAGAATGGAATTAGTTTCTTGAAAATAGTTCAATTAATGCTGTTCTTATTTTTGATCTGCCAGCAGAATTTTGGATTTGCCAATTGCTATCACTGAGCAATATACTTGTCCATCTTGTAGCCAGAAAAGGAAGGGAAAAAAAAGAAAGAATCCAGTTTGTAAAAGATGAGTATCAAGCTGGAAAGATCACTTTGAAATAAATTCTTTTGTAAAAATGATTTTTTTTACTGCTTTTATTCTCAT
This sequence comes from Ahaetulla prasina, assembly GCF_028640845.1. Lineage (NCBI taxonomy): Eukaryota > Metazoa > Chordata > Lepidosauria > Squamata > Colubridae > Ahaetulla > Ahaetulla prasina. The sequence continues at coordinate 78,487,691 of NC_080546.1, read as the reverse complement.
CTTTCCTAAGCATGAGATTCTTCTAGTTAAGCTTAATGTGTATAGGTATAATTTCTGGATGATTCTGAAGAGGGTTCATCTTCATGTAGTAGTAAGCTCGGTTTTCACTATTTTCTAGTGTAGGTTCTATTCCCAAAAGAGGGAAGAAAATCCTTTCACTGTTTTTTAGGAGTTTAATCTTTTTGTGGTCATTTTACTGAGACTTTAAAAGCATCATTCTATCTAAAAGCCTTTCCTACTATGGTAACATGCCTCGTGCAGTGCATTTGCTTCTACATGCATCTGTATGTTCTTATTTTTACATCATCCCTTCCAGAGGGTCTTCAGTCTTTCCGTCCTTAAGCCAACAGCATTTAGCGGAGTTGCAAAGCGTTGGAAAACCTAAGTCCCCAATCCATTGATACTATCGTGACCTGCATGGAATGAAATCAAGCCCTCCCATTGCCTTGGTAGTTGGGAGAGTGAAACCTACAGCCAATGAAATCAAATGGGAGGAAGAGTACTAGCTGAGGCTCCTTTGGTGACTACCTGGTGCTTTTGTTTTGCTGGTGGTAACAACATGGAGACATATATGCTCATCACCTGATATATGTGGCCAGGTTGCCTGCTTTTCTTGTTCTTGCACAGGGATGTGTTTTCATGCTCCACTTTGGTTTCAGCCCTTATTCTCATCATTCCCTTCTAGAATCTTTACTGCTGATCTTCCTTTCCCGCACAATACAATTCTTGTGCACCTAGCTCTGCTGCAGAAAAAGCTACTTTCTGACTCCTTTCGTATGACAGCTCAGCAAACGGACAGCAAATGTTAAAAAGCAAAAGTATATACAATACAGTTATCAACTGATACAAGCTATGCAAGATTTTTAAAAAATAAATAAATAATGGAACTGTTATTATCACAGCATCACGAACATATTCTTAACACCGTTGAAAGATCATTTAAGCAAATTGTATCACACGGCAAATGTTGGAGCATTTTGATCAGGGTTTATATTTTTCACGATAGTCCTTTCAATCTGCTTTTTTTTATTGCAATGATCAAGCTGTAAGTGATCCCATTCCAAAATCAGCTGATTTTCAAACTTTATCCAATGCTGTTGTGTGGGTGTCAAATCGACCAAGCCCTCAGTCTCTGACTATCGAAAAATGATGGATGAGTAATTATCAGGGCAGTAAGATTTATTTAAGAGATTTATTGTATACAAATACTTCAAAATCATTTTAATTTGAAGCTAGATTGAGGGGAAAATGCAATTTTAAAGCCAACATGAAGTTGACATTCTTATTGTATTGTTGGCAACTGGTATTTGTTAGAATTTATAAAAAGCAGGTTTTCTTGAAGATAGGTTCATCCTAGAAAAACACGGCAGATATTTATTTTCATAGGAGGAGGCTCATTCTACCATTGGCTCCATGGCCTCACGTGAGTTTAACAGTCCAATGAAAATGGCGATAAGGAAAAGCTGTTTTTAGAGATCAGTATGTCGTTTTCATGAACCAGAAAACCTCTAAATAAGTGCACAGCTGTATGTTACGAACTTTCTTTAGTATACTGTATTTCACAAATAAAGACTGTGGAAGGTCAGTGGGATATGTATAGAATTAAATATTTGGCACAGACATCTCCCACCCCGAAGTTATCAATGGGAATGACGTGGATTAATTTAAATTTCTGTGACCAGTAGTGTTAGAATATGCTTCTAGTAATCTAGTAATATGGTACAGTTTTTGAGGTGAGTGGGAAAAAAACATATGACAAAGAATAGAATGATTCAACATCGAATCATAGGGTTGGAAGGGACTTGAAGGTCTCATCCAACCCCCTGCCCAAGGCAGGAGACCTTAGCAGCACTTAGCACTTAAGACTTATATACCGCTTCACAATGCTTTTACAGCCCCTCTCTAAGCGGTTTACAGTCAGCCTATGGCCCCCAACAATCTGGGCCCTCATTTTACTGACCTCGGAAGGATGGAAGGCTGAGTCAGCCGTGAGCCTGGTGAGAGTCGATCTGCCAAACTGCTGGCAGCCGGTGATCAGCAGAAGTAGCCTGCAGTACTGCACTCTAACCACTCAGCCCAGCCACCGCGGCTCTCTTATTACATCCCAGATAAATGGCTGTCTAATCTTTTCTTGAAGACCCCCAGCTAAAACCCACAATACTGGTAGGCAAGCCTGCTCCATTAATTGTTCTCACTGTCTGGAAATTTCTTCTTCATTCCAAATTGGATCTCTCTTTAATAAGCTGCTTCCACCCATTATTTCTTGTTCCATCTTCAGGTGCTTTAGAGATTAAATTGAACTCCTCATTGCTTCCCTTCAAGTACTAGAAGACAACTATCCTATCCCCCCTCGCCTTTCTCTTTGACAGGCTAGATATACCTAGTTCCTTTAAGCATGCCTCATATGGTTGATAGCTTCTAGTCCTTTTATCATTGTTGGCCTTCTCTGCACTCTTTATAGGGTCATAAAACACCTTTTCTTTATTGTGGTGAGTAGAATTGGACCCTGTATTTCAAGTGTGTCTCAGTAATACAGTATAGAGCGGTACCGTCACTTCTCATAATCTTGATGCTAACCTTCCATTGATGCAGCCCAGGATTGCAATGGCTCAGAATTAAGTAATGATTCAACAGGACACCTAGCTCCCACTCAGAGTTATTACTATTGAACCAGGTTCCACCTATTTTGTAACTATGCATTTGGTTTTTCCTTAATCCCAACAACGCTTGAGACTTGTTTAACTATTATTTAGGCAAATTCCTGAACTATTACTTACATTTTATTAAAAGGCAACTGGGTCTTGCATTCAATTACAGTGAAGAAAAAAACAAAATCACATCTATGAAATCTTATCAGACATGATTTTATTTAACGCAGGGAAGAAATCACACAGACTGCAATTCTATGGCCATTGTAGCAGCACAGACTCTATAGACCAGTATTCATTTCCCCCATCAAAGTCAATAGGGAGAGCTATAGATTCTTGAAAGATTCAAAATCTAGGTCATTTCTCATCCTGGGACATTCAAGAGTTACGTGGCAATCCTCAGATTTTCAGATCTCAGATCCTTGAAAATAAAACTAATTGGCAGTTAGCCTAAATTATTGTTCTTCCTACCACTCGCTGTGGGTTTAAATTTTTGTCAGAAGCATGAGCATTGAAAAAGAATACTGAATTTTGTTTTTTTCCCATCCTTCTAGACATGCAAGGTACTCCTGTTCAGTGTTTGCGAGAGACCGGTATCTAAGGCTGGGGAAAGCTCTATTATCCTAGATCGTTTTCTCACTGGGCAACTTTAGGATGTATGGAGTTTTAAGTTAGCTGGAGAATTCTGGAAGTTGAAGTCCACACATCTTAAAAGTTGCCCAGGTTGAGAAACACCGTCCTAGATGATTAGCATCATCACTTAAACACAAAAAGAGCCACAACTATCACCAGCCAAACGCAAAGGGTGCTGCTTGTATTTGCAATTTCTTCATCTCCCTCCACCCCACTCAATTCTTTTTGACTGATATTGTTGTTGTCGTTGAAGCAAAGTAATGGTATAGATACCAAGTCAGCAAGAAGAAGTATTCAAGCAGGAAACATTATCAAAACCTTAATGCTACAAAGCAGAAATTTCAAATGTTATGTTTATTCAGTTAAAAACTGATACTTGGTAAATGATCACATGAACACTGAGGATCCATATCTACAGTTCCTGATGTCAGATCATGAAAATCACACAGGTTTCCTACATATACAAATCTAATGCCAAATTTTAAAAATGCAAAACCAAGACAATGTGAAATCAACACTGAAAAGTATCCAATTAGACAATTTAAAAAATAAATACTTTTAAGAATAAAAAACACTTTCAAAGCAGCTGTATCTTTAAGAACATTCCCCCACCCCACCCCACCCCAAAGTCTTCCATATAGATTTTGATTGTCTACTAGTGCAGCACCTCAGTTAGAGCTGGGATCTGTATATCAGGCAACACAGTATTTTGTTCATACACAGTGTTTCATTTTGCTTTGTTTGTGTGTTATGGGCAGGTACAATATCTTTTAAGCAATACGGCCGATCATGCTGCTGGCAATACCCATGCAGATGAGAAAGCATGAAGCATAGCAACATAGACTGTAAAGTACTTGTTTATTAAAGACAAGAGGAATGTAGTGTTAAAAAAATATGTATCAATAAAACTATTCAGTTTCATAAGCAACCAAATTATGTTTTTAAAAAAATGTCTCTCAAAAGCTTGTCTCACTCACTGACTGTTTCAACATTCAACTTCAAATAATTGCGTACATTTGAAAACATCTCCCAATTTTTTAACGTGGGGGCTAAGGAAGAAGAAACGACGCATCCCTTCTTCCAAATCACATTGGCTCCCTCTGGGCCTCCTTGTCTCATCACATACATCTCTCCACAATACATTTCCGACAATTGATTTATGAGTTTGACATGCATGCTGACGTCACATGACACAGTAACATTTAAAAAAGAATAATAATAATCACACACATCTACAAACATACACAACAAAAATGGGCGTTCACTAAAAAATACAAACTATGTGACTGAAGCAGTCTACTAAAGGCCACCATCTGTAAACCCTCTACACATTTAATCCTAAGGACCACTTAGAATTATACGAAAGCCTCCCCGTTGATAATTCTCTGGCAATTGTGCAACATTTTTTTTAAAAAAAAAATCAGTTCTGAAAAAAGCTTAGGTATTTTATCTATATCCGTACAAAGCCAACCGATACTACATGTCTGCATAATCATGTATTTAGACTTAAAGCCTAAACGTTAAGAAACATTTTCCAGCAATGCCTCTTTTCTGACAATCGTCTACATTCTGACCCCCACCCCTTTCTTCTGTGAACAGTCCCATTGCCTAAATAAATCTTATTTCAAAATGAGATTCCCCCCCCCCATAAAGTGCTTATATTTGCGCACATTTTAGCCTACCTAATTTAATATACTCAAGTATTACAGGAGAGTGATCACCACTTGTAGAAACAAGAGGGTGGCGTTTCAGAGAAAAAAAAGCAATTTTGACTTGCCAATCTACCCAGGTGCATCATCATTTACATTTGCTGGTCTCTTGGCAAGACTCTTTCCACTTAAAAATGTTTTTTTATTTTGTTTCCCACCCTAAGTGTGGTTACCACCATCTCTTCGCAATCCCAGTGACTCTATTAGCCACAGTGGTTAACCAGGATTACCTTTTCAACAGATTCTTAAGCAACTAACATGGTTTTATCTGACAGCCATGGACTTGTGTGGATGTTCAGTCATTTTTCTTCTTGTCAGCTGGCAGCAGACAAGATTGTGACAGACTGGAATAATTCATTGCACCAGCAAGTAAACTTCTACATAAAAATAATGGAAGGCATATGGAGAGTGCTGACTATATTCTCTTAATATGTGTAGAAATATAGTATGTATGTATATATATATATATATTAAATATAATATCAAAAATATTTATACGATTCCCTCTAAAATTCCCAGAAGCTCATCTTGGAGTCTTCCTTCCCCTCCCAACCCCACAAATGTAAGCAAACCTAAACTACCCTTCTCCCTTTAAAAAATCTATTCTATTCTATTCTATTCTATCCTATTCTATTCTATTCTTTCAGCAGCACTTTTGTCAGGATTCCTACCCACCCCTTGTTCAACGGTTGCTTCAGCACAGGGGTTGGCATCTTGCCACTCCCAGGAACTCCCTGGAAACAGCTCTGCAACTGGACTGCTGGAATTCAATGCCAAAACGACTGGATTTTACCAAAACAAGTCTTCCTTTTTTAAAAAACAAAAAAACTAAAAGAATGGGAATGGAAGCAAAATGCTCCCATTCCCACCCTTCGCACTACCCGACCACCCTGAAAAAGGGGCCAAAACTGCACTCCCAAAAACTGGCCGCAAAATGAATGCGTTTTGGCACTGTCTCAGAGTTTGATGGTGGGAAGGGAACCTGCCTCCCTCCCAGAGGTCTCCCGATCCCACTCCCCACTCGAACACGGCCTCTCCAAAGGCCAGCCCATTTCTCCATGTCAACGGAAGGCCTCCTGCAGCTCTCCAGCAGGTCAGGAAGCTGTATTGTGGTCCCTGACCCTGTACAGGTTGCCCACCCCGGCTTTCTGTTAAGTGCAATACCCACAACGTCCGCTCCCAACTCCTCGTGCCCACTCCACCCACCCTGCCTCCCCCAGCAGAGACATTTGGCCACACTAAATCACAGATGGTGGAATAACCACGCTTCCAAACGGTTTCTGAGATTAAAAATTAGCTTTGAGAAACATCATTAATCATCATTAAGAGAAAAGGCTGGATCTTTTTGCTATTTAGGGCACACTGACACTCCAAAAGATCTTCAGACAAAGTCGTCAGCCAGAAAATAAACATCAATGCCAACATACCTTCTAAAAATATTTTTGTTTCGTTGAAGCATGCCTGGAGTGCTGTAGACAAAAAAAATCTTTAGTAATTTTTTTTTTACTTTCTTACTACTTTTCTTCCATTAGCTTACCTTTTATATATTTATAAAAATATATGTCACATCTACTGATACTGTAGTTGTGTTCTTTCTCAATAAAAATTACAAAGAAAATCTATACCAAATAAACTGCCCATGACTGTTGCTCTGCATTCTTAGGCTAAAACCCTGATCAATTCCAAACAATTCCAAAGCCCTTCCAATTTTCTTATTTAATGCTATAATATTCTAAATAGCTTCAAGCCCAACTAGACAATCATTTTACTACATACAAAGATCTTTGTTGAACACAGCCAGGCTTGGGATTACAACAAACAAGTTACGGCAGAACAGTTATTTGCAATTAAATTCATAGAACTATTTCCACATTTCTTATGTATGTAGATAATAATGCTACGTCTTTTCCTATGTAAGCTACCTACTGGTTTCCAGTATTTGCCAAGAGGGAATAGGATTAATCCAATTCTTTGGTTCTTTGATTCTTTAAAAAATAATCTTAAAAATTTGATTACGGTACAAGCTATTAAACTGTTGAATGATGCATTGGGGGGGGGGAAGGATTGGAACCATATAAGGCTACAGCAATAAAAGAAACTTGAAGGAGCCATTCACGTATCACATTAAACCATATGCCTGCCTTAGTAACAAACACGCTCAAGCATATCCACTGGTGCGGTCATAAATGTGGCTACAGTCAACCCACACTGTGGGCAAGCCTAGCATGTTTCCCAGAAAAACCAAGAAATAAAGCCATGAGTGGCATTTAAACAAATTATGGCTTCATTCTCTGATTTCTTCAAGACAGATGAAAGTAGAATCTTACATATGAACGTTACGCTCAATTTATCTACCACTTAGAAAACAGTCAGTAGATGTACAAGGGCACATTTACAACTAAGATAAGCTGATAGTTTAGCATGATACCTGAATAGCATCCAAATTAACCTTAGGATAAACATTTGGTATTTTCTACCAAGATGTTGCTTTGTCTAACCAGCACTACATTCTTTGCGGCTTTCACTATAACTTTGGTTGCATTAATAAAGCTCCTCTTTATTACCCAATCTTTCTTGATTCAGACATTCCAATACTTTTTTTTTTCTTTTAGATATCCAATTTACAAACCTTTTCAAACTTATTTTGCTCTGCAGACGTGGATTTTAAAACTAGTACCATAAAATATATTAAACATTTTTTTTTAAATCTGTACAGAATTTCAGTTGGATCTTTTTATTATCTTTATGAAGTGAATTTGTCATCTGAAGTCTTAATACAATGTTATCCCCTTTATATCTTATTTAGGTATTCTAGCTCATTTCAGATAACTCAATTTAAATTGCTTTACAAGTTAGTTGTGTTGTTACTCACATACATGTTTTGGCATAAATTTAGAAAAAAAGTAGATGCATAATTTCAAATTGTGAAATGTGAGTAATTACACTGCAGCTATCCCCTTACTGAATGGTTGAGAAGGAGAGGGTAGCATTTTAAAAACATTTCATTGTCAATTTATACAGTTTTTAAAATACTTATATATACAACTACAATAGAGACTTAGCTAGGAAGCATATTTTGTCATCGAACTAAAATTTCAAATATGATCATAAATTCAAGATAATGTAATTCAGTATGTTTAGCACTACTACCTGAATCAAAATCAAGGCACTCTGGAGGTTTTATTATTTGTTCTGCTTCAAATGACCCTGAATTATCTCTGATTAAATAAAGGTTAACATTTTACATGAGAATAAAAAGATTCCAACAAATTCCGAAATCACATTTCCCACGGCAGAGAAGTTAAAAAGTGCCTACAATTATTAAATTTAAATATATTTTGTGCAAATTATTCCTATATTTGAGTCATTTGTGAAAATTACGTTCATATTTTAAACCATATGTTTTACATAAATATTTGCAACTATGTATTATATCAAAAGACAGTTTTGGGGAATCAAAATTCCAAACCCATCAAAAACAGAGCAGTGCAAATTCCTATTTTTTTTTCCAAAGAAAAAAATATTCATGAAATGATACATGACAAATGGTATTTATGAAATTGAATGCCTTGAACCCCCACAGTTCAAAGAGTTTCATCAATAATTTAACTTGCAAAAATTTCCACAAACCTGAACGCACTATCACCTCATGGAACAAACTGGACATTACACATAAACCACAAACAGGAGATTGTGCCCACATTACAGATGAGAATAAATGATCGTGCAGGTTACAGAGTCCACGATGGAGAAGACAAACAGGTATAAAACAGATGAAAACAGTAGTTTGAACGTTTGATGAAATTTTGGGGAAAAACATATTCAAACCAAGTTCCATGCATCATATAAAATATCCTGCTCTCTTGCTTTTTACCAGACATATACACAGTATTTTACAGTATCTGTACAATGAAGATAGATTCCATTCAATATTTTGAAAATATTTACTGTCCTGTAATATGAAAAAAATTAACGTTGCTTTGGAGCATAATTGCAGGCATACTTAAATAGCTGTAGCAACAGCGTGTCCATCGTAACACTTAATCTGAGCAAACTTAATTGTAAGTATCTTGTTTAGTCCACTGAACATTTTGACTTTGATTTGGACAAATTAACTCAGGGCCTTTGAAAAAAAGCCAAACACAGAAACCATAGCCATTACATTCCTGGCAAATGTCAGGATGTCCCTGTCCCGTCATCTCCTCCAGCTTTACACCTACTGGAACTCCCATAGCACTCTGTCCAGTTTTCTTCAGCAGATACATTCCAGACAGTTAAAAGAATTTCAATACTGTGCATTGCGAAACTCTGTCGACTCCTATCTCACCATCTCCAGTGCAATTACAAACTGAGCAGTTTCCCTGCCAGACTTGCTCCCAGAAGCAAAGCCCCCACACGCTATTGGGGTGGCACTTTAGAAGCCTCCGTCATGCTGTCAGCTCTGTGTCGTGGCATTTGCGGTGGCTGCGACTGAGACTGCTGGTGATGCGACTGGGCAAAAGTGCTTTGTTGTAGTGGGAAAGCAGCAGAGAGAATCAGTTGTGTCGACTGATTTCCATGAAGTAATCTGGATGTCTACAAATTTACAAACGAGAGGAGGGGGTTAAGCTGTTAGAACACAAGCATGTTACCTAACATCACGTTATGATCCCATACGCATCCCTTTTTCCTGCGTCCAAATTAGTGTATATCCCACAATATCTATATATAATGGGAACCCGTTTGGTCTAGTGGTTAAGGCACCAGGCTAGAAGCCAAGACACCGAGTTCTAGTCTGGCCTTAAGCATGAAAACCAGCTAGTTCAGGGGTCTCCAATCTTGGCAACTTTAAGCCTGGAGGACTTCAACTCCCAGAATTTCCCAGCCAGCTTTGCTCTTCAATTCTGGATTTATTTATTTATTTTGCCTCTTTATGTTGTAATTGGACCATAAATAAATAAACTTTTACTCATAGCAAAGGGAAGCATATATAGACATATGCAAGTAATTACATCTTGGCAAAAACAAAAAAGATTTTTAAAAGATTTTTTTAAAAAAAAAGCAACAGTTCTAATTATAAATCAGAAGAATGCCCGAGAGGTGCTCACTGCAGGTATTTGTTTTAGTGGAGAAATGCAATATATAAACCCAGCCAAATCCCTTGCCTGAATATCTGAATTTAAACTATTTAAAAATTCACCTTTAAGAACAGGACCTGGTATTTTTGGCAATTCTTAATATACGCCCTGCGTTATACACTTTGAAAGGTATGTACTGTACACCTAAGCACATAACACACAAGCACCAAAGTTGTAAAGCATGATCTGTCTGTGGGAGATGGTTTTCCAAAGCCCTTTGAAGTGATCTCTAATTTGGTGTGTGTTGTTTTCAATCTTGGCACCTCTTAAGATGTACGGGACTTCAACAGAGGGCTGTGGAATTCTGGGGGTTGAAGTCCACACATCACACCTTACCTAAGGTTGAGAAACACTGCTCTAGTTTAATTGCACTGGGGGGGTGGTGTTCAGAGAGCTGGTTTCACCTGTAAAAACTGTTGCGGATGCTGAGTCAGCTGAGCCTGAGCTGGAGGTTGAACTGAAGCGAGTTGCTGCTCCTGTTGCTGCTGTTGGTGCTGCTGCTGTTCTTGCTGCTGCTGCTGCTGCTGCTGCGGTATTGATAATGTCTGCGGTTGCTGCTGCTGTTGCTGTTGTGCAGCGAAAGTCGGATAAGCAGTCACCACCTGCCCCATAAACATGGTACTTGGGACCATTACTGTTCCACATGCTACAGGAGCAGTCACTAATTTTGTCACAAGCTGTTGGCCTTGGGAAAATCTGTGAAAGCAAATAAGTATCAGTTGCCCCTCCCGGGTATTCTAAATCAGGTGTCTCCAATGTTGGCCACTTTAAGACTTGTGGACTTCAACTCCCAGAATCCCCCAGCCAGCAAAGCTGGGATTCTGGGAGTTGAAGCCCACAAGTCTTAAAGTGGCCAACATTGGAGAGCCCTGTTCTAAATGGACTTAATGTAACTGTTTTGGCTTGGACTGCCAGTACATTTCATACAAAATGGTAGCCTTGTTGGGACAGAACAAATGTCCAACGGATCCAACATTTTGAGCTAGATCCTGCCAGATAGCTTTCTACTTCATCAGCAATCTTTCAATACAATTAGTTTCACATGAATACACTTTCACTTAGCTAACTAAATTTTAAAAAGTTTATATGCTGAAGACATAAACTGGCAGAATTCCAAATCAATAAAATTCACCAGCTAAGAGACCTAAGCCCTTCCTGTTGGGAAGTGTAATTTAAAAGTTTGGTCTCATGACCGAAAAGGCCTCTCCCCCATCTTTATAGCCAAATAATTTCAAGAAAGTCGATTTCAGGCATGAAGGCAATCTGTTATCATCACCAGATATATACAGGAAATGGCATCCAGTTAGTTGCCTTAACATATCTGGAAGGCCAACCTGAAGCTGTCCCCAGAATCATTCCCCAGAGAAATATTTTTTTGTGATTCCTCTGACCACAATTGTTAAAAGCATGGCAGCATGACATTTTTGTTTTTGTTTTGCTTTATTAGACAAGGGGCAGCACTTTGAGGTTGACAGCATAAAAACTACAGGAAATCTTAAAATGTGCTTAATAAGCTTTAAAAAATCCCAATTTTAAAGAAAAAAAAAAAGAAAAGAAAAAATATCCTATCATCTTTGCCCTCACATATGACACTAATCTACCTATGGTGCATCATCACTTTACCCATGCTGGCTCTCCCTTTCCCAAGAAAAATTAAGTGCTGTGGCAGGAGAACTCCATTAGGTTGTCCCCACGCATAGCAGATTACGTATCAAAATATCATTTTTAAGTTGGTCTCTCTTTCTTTTTTCCTAATTTATTAAACTGCTTTCCTCATTTAATCCTTCTAGTTTTCTCTTCACAATAAAGAAAACTTTTCCAAGCAACGTTTAAAGAGAACTATTATATATACTCAGAAGTGGGCTTTAAAATTTTTAGCAAGGGGTTCTCTGTCTGGTTGCTGGGTGGGCGTGGCCATGGTGGGCATGGCCTAGTCGGCCTCCTGCACCATGGTGGTGGTGGTGGGGTATTTCTGCCCTCCCCAGGCTCTGGAGGCTTTCCTCGAGCATCCGGGAGGGGCGAAAATTGCTTCCCCAGACTCCGGAGGCCCTCTGGAGGCCGGAAACAGTCCCTTCCCAATCTTCCAGTAGGCCCATTTTTCACCCTCCCTGAACCTCTGCGCATGCCCTACACTTACCTGCATCCAAAATAGGCCGCGTAGGAAGGGGAGGGGAGGGGTGGGTGGGGCCAGCCAGGAGTGGGATTTGGGGGGTTCTCTGAACTGCACAGAATCTTAGCTAGAGGTTCTCCCGAACCCCCAGCAGCCCACCCCTGTATATACTAATCTCCTTAACCTTCCAATTTTGCTATCCAGAACACTCAGGCAGTACAATCCTGCCAGACTCACACTCACCTGATTTGCCTATCCTGGGCAAATGTGGTGATGGCAGCATTCTGGTTATTGGTCTGCTGTAGAGTTGAAGGAAGCTGGACTACATTTCCTGGAGCCGGCTGGGAAATTACCATAGTGTTGTATAAAGGGGCTGATAGCGTGTTCTGGCCTTGAGTGCTTAGAGACGTCTGTTGACTATGCCCACTGAGAATGTTTTGTTGATTATGCTGCAGAAATAAAATATTTTGTCAGGACAATTATTCAGCTTCATTCAACAGATGTGAACTATCACTATTCAATGGAAAGGAACAGTAGTCTAAATTAAAGTGTTAAGTATGAGCCAATCATAGTACTCATACAATATCCTTTTCTGAGCTTAGCTGTGACTATAAACATTATAGCACTAGAAACGTAGATCCTATGAAGAAATTGCTAACCAGCTAGGAATCCGATTTGGAAAAGAATAGGAATTAAAATAAGATGAAAGCATATTTCTGCAACTTTAATCAAAAGAATAGAAGATATGTTTGTTAAACATTGAAGGATCAATGTAAGATACTTATCAATGAAAGAGCAATTCATATTACTACATGCTCCCCGTGCAATTCTCCAAAAGTTAGTTTTGGCTGATGAGTTACACTTTCCTGCCCTTATGCAAAGGTCTTTCTTTATGCAAAGAAGTCAGTTTCTTCTTGAAGACATGTGCTAACAAAATAAATGCTGCTCAGGAAGCACTCCGGTGACAGGATATCACACAGATGCCAGGGATGTTTGTGACATATAATTAGGGTATGGAGTACTTAGACTTCATTTCCAGGAAGTTGCTTCAGAACATACAGAGACTCAAAGAGGATTAAATTCCATAATGGCAGATTTCCAGGAGAAAAAAAAAAGCTGTTTTAAAGAGTTGCACAGATATGACAAATTTACTTCACCCCTATGCTCCAAATCACTATTTTGGAACTGAATCTGAAACATTACACCAGTGTTTCTCAACCTTGGTGACTTTTAGATGGGTGGACTTCAACTCCCAGAATTCTCCAGCCCATGTTGCTGGCTGGAGAATTCTGGGAGTTGAAGTCCACCCATCTAAAAGTCACCAAGGTTGAGAAACATTGCATTACACAACTCTGCAAAACGTCACCGTAGGGCTGAATCCTATCTACTACCTGTGCTGTGGTACTTTGCAGAGATTGTTGCTGCATCATGTGCTGAGAACCAATATGTCCGCTGTTCATGCCACCTTGGATCTGGTTAGTCTGAACAACCTGGCCTTGCATGCTTATTGGTGTGATCTGTTGAATAGTTGATGCGTTTCCAGAAGCTAGCTGTACAGACCCAAAGTTTAACCCCGGAGTAGATTGCTGCAAGAACATCTTTTGGAAGAAACATAGTCCATATCAATGCTTAAAATACTACCAACAATTAAATGATCATCGCATGATTATTTTGTATAGTAACATTGTTTATGAGAAATTAAATTGATCCAATCAATATACTTGGAAATAAGCCATTTAGTTCAACGGAGCTTGCTCTTAAGCAAACACATAAATCATAAAATCCCTAACGGCATATATTCTAAATCAGCATATCTTTCTACTTTTTTTTCAATTTTTCTAACCTGCTGTCCTCCAGATATACTGGATATGTGCAATTCATTGTAAGGGCAATACATTGAAGAAAGCTCTGGTAATTAATAGGAGAACGTATAATAATATAACTTTTAAGGAAGTCAATATTTGTTAATAACCCCTACAAATAGTCCTTGTTTAGCAACTGATTCATTTAGAGACTATTCACAGTTAATGAATAACCGGCAATGAAAAGTAACTTTATGAGTAATCCTCATTTTTATGACGTTTGCAGGTCTGTAGAGCAAAGAAAAGCTGAAATAAAATAGAAGACTTTCAGAGGAAGAAATGTCAGACTGAAAACAGCTCTGCAAAAAGCAGAGCCAACCACTATGGTGAAAAACAAAGAGACAGTATAGAACATCTCTTTGGACAAAGAGAGGATGTAAAATTACCCAGAGGTACCCCAGGCAGTTGCCCCTCGCAAGGAGACCACTCTCTTAGGTTTTGAGCACTGGGATGTGAGTGAATAGCCATTTTGCTCAAATTGCAGTTGGAGCCTTTAAAAGGATACTACTTTCTCATACTCCACTTTCTAATCACATTTGGAAATTGCTTATTAACTATTTCTCAGCTATCAGAAACCTTTGGCTTAATAAATATGAAAACTCTGGCTAAGTCTACCATTAGTTCTTTAATGAAAGAATAACTACAAACTTTAGAACTTTTAAAAATCAAAATGAACAGAAAAAGACGAATTAAGATTTTGATTTTAGAAAGTGGTAAACTAAGAGTCCAGATAAATCTGAAGTAAGATGTTGGAATTAATTATAAGAATTCTTCTCATGTAAAAGTCAAGTTGTTCTGAACATAAAAGAGATAAAGAATTTCAAAATTTGGACACTGGAGGGAACTAAAGGTTTTGATTAAAGGGGAAGCATACATAAAATATTACAACATTGGAAATATTGAAAGCTATTTTTGAAAAATGGAATCAGAAGTTAATATTGACAATGTAAATAGCAATGTTTGTTTCTATGGATAGATTGCATCCAAAAGTTATTTTGGAAGAAATGGAAAAGAGGAACAAACTGACAAGATACAGACAGATGCAGATTTGAAAATGGATTTACAAATGACAGGTTACAAGAAAGACACAGAAAAAGATGGACGTACAGAAGACATTGGCTGATGCTTTAACAATAAAAAAAGGAATTACAAATAATAAACCAAAGGAGTGATCTGAGTAATTATTTTATATTCATTTTACAAAAGAGATTTATTAAAACTTGACAGAATCTAGTGAGAAAGAGTTGAAAGAAAAAGAAATTATGACATTACTTGAATGGATTGAAAATCAAGACTATTAGAAGTAAAAGAAAGCAATATAAAGATTGTTTCTTTGATTAAGGTTAAAATAGTTATGTTATTTCCTTAATGGACAGTACCTGATACCATGACCAAAATCATGATGCTTTATGGATTTATTTATAAAACATTGGATGAACAGATTCAATTGGTTGTAAATTAAGAGGAGGTGAAAAGTTAGTAAAATAGTCTATACTTGTGGTGAAGAATGGAAATTACTTCTTTAGATATTACTTTTCTTTTTCTTTCCTAAATTCTTACATTTCTTTTTTTTTCTTTTTTCTACTTTTTTCTTTTTCATCTGTTTACTTTTTCTTTCTAATTTTTCTTTATTTTATTTTGAATTGATTTTTTAACTATTAATACATTTTTTAAAAAAAGAAATCTGAATTGAAGTCATAAAATTGGGATGTTTCACTTAATGATCAAGTTGCAGGTCCCAATTGTAGCCGCTAAATGAGGACTATCTTTAATATTAATTATCCAATTAATTAATATAAATAGAATTGACTGTGTAATCTTTGTAAAAAATTTTATAAACGCATGAATTATCAAAATATAGATAGCTGTCTTTATCATGAAATTTTATAGATAAAATACTACAGTTTATACTAGCCAATAGAAATATAAACACAATTTTCATTTGTTGAAATCAAATCTCGTTTTTACATACTCCCTGCATTCCTATATAATTAGTTCAAACTAACCTGGAGACCTTGTCCATGGACCATCTGGAGTTGTTCCTGAATTTTCCGCAGTTCCTCTTGCTGGCGATGGATGTTTGCTTCTATCATTCGTGTTCTTTGCTCCAATTGGTCCTTTAAGTGTTGCATAGCTCCTAATTGAGCAGAAAACTGAAGCATTGGCTACAAAGCAGAATTTTTTATAAAAGATCTGAATCAGTAATCAATGTTATAAGAAAAGTATCCGACTATAACATAAGCACCTTACTGTTAGCTATATATACACATTGAAATCAATTTAATCAGCTAAAGTATTTATCAATGAACACGGCATAAAATAACCAAAAAAATTCCAACATAGAAAACATTGAGCTTTTAGAGAAACCTTAAAAGTAAACAAGGAGAAAAGGACCAAGGGAAAAGTCAGATAAACAGGAGTTACAGATAGGTTCCAAATACAAGCTCCAATGTAAGATATGTGACAGAACAGGAAAAAAACTATAGTGAGCAATGTAGCCATCTGTTATTTATAGAATGCTGATTTAATTAGGAAGATAAGCTTATGGATTTGGCATATGATTGCAGAAAAAGAAAACTATTATGGATTTGCTACTGAAATGACCTCTATCAAATCAACTGACTCTCAATCATATTTGATGCCCAAATGAATGTTTAAAAGTGGTTTAAATGCCTTTTTAATTATTTGCTCTTTTCAGTTCTTAAATTTGCCTACTGGGCACAGTTGAAAAGCAAGCTGAAAAGTAGAATTACCATTTGGACTGCTGTAATATATTCACAACTAGCTTTTAGGCAATGAACTCCACAATCCAGACAAATTTAGTGTTCCAACAGTACTATCTGTTTCACGTTGCTCAGATCCTCAAATCAATTAATGAATCACTGGTATCCTCCAAATATTTACTACCTGTATTTTTCGGACTGTAAGACGCACTTTTTTCCCTCCTAAAAGAGTTTGAAAATTTGGCTGCGTCTTATACTCTGAATGTAGCTTTTTCGAAATTATTTTTCAGCCCTAAGGAGGTGCTAGCGAGTGAAGCGATCTCTGTGCTAAGCTTTTGTTCAGTTAAGTGATCATACTTTGCCTGCTCCCTCTGACTCTCAGCTGTGAAGCTTTTTTTCAGCCTTAAGGAGGCACTAGAGAGTGAAGTGATCTCTGTGGTTTGCCTGCTTTTCTCATTGCTTCTCTCTCCAAAGATCAGCTGTGCTTTAGAAACTGTTTTTTATCCTCAAGCAGGGGATAAAAACCAGCAAACTAATGTGCTGAAGCTGACCAGACTAAGGACGCTAGCCAGATGAATACCTGGTAGGCAGATTTTTTTTTCTTATTTTCCTCCCCAAAAACTAAGCTGCATCTTATATTCCAGTGCATCTTATACTCCGAAAAATATGGTAGTTCTGGTAAAAACTTTTTAAGGGGGGAGAAAGTATAGAAATGCCCTTAGTTAAGTACTTAAATTTTATATTGCCTTGGCAACTAACAGCACTTGGCCAATCTTATCTGTACTGGGGAGCTCAGTAGGATCAGGAAAGGTTAGTAGTTGGGAATGAAGCCTTTCAGGACCAAAGATCACACTGGGCATTTAAAAAAAGGTTATTTCTCTCTAAGAATTTAATCTGATTCAGCTAAGATCTTTTAAATTCTGTGTTAAATTTCATATTGTACATTCGGTATCCTCCACAAAGTATCACTATTTGCTTTTAATATTCAGATTGGGTTGCTACCTGAGACATGCCTTGCTGAAGTTGTAAAGTTGCAGGCTGGGTCATCATTGGTTGTGCCAGAGGCTGCCCAACGGATTGAGAATTTAAAGACTAAAATTGAAAAATATACACACATAATTATAAATAATAATTATTTATAATTATAATTATAAATATAATAATATATAATAATTATAAATATATAATTATTCAGTTACATTTCTTCCACATCTGATGAAAATAAAGTAACGTTTTATTTTAATGGCACTGATATCAGGAAAATATTTTAAAACCCATCCTCTTTTTCCCTTACTGACATAACTGAATAAAAACAAACCCTCCTATCCTATAACAACAAGAATGAAATTGGGCCATGCAAAATCATTTAATGAAGTCAGTTTGCTGCTTCTGATTTGCCTTAGTATAAATACTCATAAAAAATGCCAAATGTACATCTCGCAGAGGCCAACAGAGAACAAACAATCAAGAAGAAACCTCAAAGATTTATCCCTCTGTTGCTCTCAGGGAATATAACAACTTTCTATAACTATCTTTTTCTTTGCACCTAATGGTTATCTGACATGAAAGAGGTGCAAATAGAAATGTAATTCTAAAGAACATGAACATCACAATATTAATAACCAAACAGTTAAACTGAAAGACATCAACTTCAACTCACCAAAGTGAAATGTATTAAAATCTAATTTCCATTCAAATACGCATTACCTTCTGTATTATTTGAACAGCCAGATGTACTGGGTGTTCAAAAATAATAAAAAGACTATAAAAATGTACATAAAGAGCACGGGGCAAAAAAACCCCTAGATATCTGAAAGCTTCCAAAACAATTAAAGTGTAAACGGGATGATGAAATAGCCTTCTAGAATTCGCTTTTCTTCTTTTAAAAAAATGAAAATAACATTTTGGAGAAGTGGTGCTACTTCTATGAATTACCTGGTTACCAAGCGAAGCTCTCCTTTGTGCAGATTTTTCATGTGTAGATAAATTTTGCCTTGGAGGAGTGCTAGTATCCACTGTCATCTTTGTTGGTGTTGCTAAAAACAGTAGCCAATGAATATTGAAAGATAATTTTGTTAACCATCAACCTAAAACAAATACGCTTAGGCAAAATGCTTAGTCTTTCATTAGAAAATTATAAAGCTTTTAAAACTGAAAACAGATTTCCAAATGTAATTATTTGTCCTTTGTTTTTTTTAAGTCTCTTAGCTTCAAACAGAACATATCATAAAGAGATTATAAATAGTCAACCATAGGAAAATATCGACAATTCTCAACACTCACATGAAGGATCCGAAACTGCAGTATGAGAAGATTTCCTAGAACTCCTAGAGGAGGCAGAAGGGGTGGGGCTGCGATCAAATCTCTCCAATGCTTCTTTGAGACTCACTGTGTTTATATGATTGTCAGAACCCGAATCCTGACTCTGGGGAGGAAAATAAGGTTTTTCTAGCTCATCCAAAACAAAACAATAGGAACAATCAGGCTATGTTTTTAAATCAGGGGTCTCCAACCTTGGCAACTTTATGACTTGTGGACTTCAACTCCCAAAGCTTTGCTGGCTGAGGAACTCTGAGAGTTGAAGTCCACAAGTCTTAAAGTTGCCAAGGTTGGAGACCCCTATTTTAAATTATGCAGATATAGACTTCCATGAGGGCAACAACATTCAAATGGCATTCATCTATTCCCTCCATTCCAAATTATTCCAGTTTTACATGCCACAAAGTAAGTTATCCAAGTCTCTTCCTGTCCCAGCCATGGTGTCATGTCCCACTCCTCCTCTGACAGCCGGGTCGGGGAAGTCTGTATCAAGCGTGGCCACAGAGCCTCTGCAGCTTTGCCAAAGTTCTGTCAGAGTTCTCAGGGCAGGCAGGAGTCCAAGATGTGACTTCAGCAATCCAAATTAGACTTTGCCTGACTCAAAGAATGCCAGAAAGTAGATCCTTTATATAGGCCATGGGGTGTGGCTCCATGACTCAGCACTTATCCAGGCCTGCCCCTCCCTTCCTTTTGCTGACGTCGCCTCTCCATTCTCTGGAAGCGTGGATCGATCCACCCTCCAGCTGCCGGCAATTCCAGCTCGTGACTGGCTTCAGGTTCCTCATGTTCACATGCTGTGGGGGAGGGGTTTATTTGCTCGGTTTGTCCGGGCATGGTGCCAGGACCGGGGGCCGGAGGCATGCCAGGCCATTCA